>NC_081418.1:116767544-117072544 GCF_949786415.1 Peromyscus eremicus | reverse complement strand
ACCACATTTGAGACTAAATAATAAAGTAGGTCAATTTAAAACTGACTTTGGAATGCTCCAGAATAAATCCAAGTCAGATGTTAATTCTGGTTTGGAGAAATGACATTTGTATGTGAACAAAGAGGGGCAAGAAGAGAGATTTTTAAGCATAGTGACTTACCAATTTTGACAACAAACATGTATAAAAATCAGAAGCCGGGCGGTGGTGGCACATGCCTTTAATCCCAGCACTTGGGAGGCAGAGGCAGGTGGATCTCTGTGAGTATGAGGCCAGCCTGGTCTCCAAAGCGAGTTCCAGGAAAGGCACAAAGCTACACAGAGAAACCCTGTCTCAAAAAACCAAAAAAAAAAAAAAAAAAAAGAAAAAAAGAAAAAAAAATCAGAACTATTTTCCAAATTTGAGTTCTTTCCAAGCAATATTAGTGCTGTGTGTGTGTGTGTGTGTGTGTGTGTGTGTGTGTGTGTATAGTGTAATGTACAGTACATGTATGGGTGATCTCATGGATGTGGAAGTATATGTGTGTTTGGGTGCATATATATGTGGAATGCATATGTGTTTCCGTGTGGATGTTTATACAGATATGTGACTGACTTACTCTAGAGAGCTAGCTCATTCCAGGGCGTAATCTTTTTCTGCCACTCTGCCATTCAAGTGCTAGAATTACAGGCTATCTGCTATTCTCAACTGGCACTTATGTTGATGCTATGGATCTTGAACCTCAGAGTTCACATTCCTGTGGTAAGTGCTTTATCCACTGTGCTTTTCCCTCAGCACACTGAAGAAGGTTTTGAGAGAAAGATTGACACAACTCATCTAGATGGTGAACTGGCTAGTTTTGTGTCAATTTGACACAAGCTAGAGTCAGCAGAGAGGAAGGAACTTCAGTAGAGGAAATGACTCCATGAGATCACACTGCAAAGTATTTTCTCAATTAGTGATCAATGGGGAAGTGCTCAGCCCACTGTAGGTAGTGCCATCTCTGGGCTATGGTCCTGGGTTCTATAAGAAAGTAGACTGAGCAAGCCAATAAACAGCACTCCTCCATGAACATTGTATCAACACTCCAGCTTCCAGGTTCCGGCTCTGTTTGAGTTCCTGTCCTGACTTTCTTCACTGATGAACAGCAATGTTGAAGGTAAGCCAAATAAACCCTTTCCTGTTGTGATGTTTCCTTGCAGCAATAGAAATTCTAAGTAAAGCTAGTACCAATGTAGTGATATATTGCTGTGACAGATCTGCCCATGTTTGGGGAAGATTGTGGAAGGACTTTGGAACTTTGGGCTAGAAAGGCCATTGAGTATTGAGAGCTCAGTGTGGTGTTCTGTGGGAGCTTGGAAGATAAGAACATTGTGAGTAGTGCAGAAGATGGAGACCTGGCTTGTGGAATTTATGAGGAAAATTAAAAGACTCTATCAGGGACATTTGCTATTTTGAATTGAGATTCTGCCATTCTGGTCAGCTGGTGCTGAGGAGTAAGCCAAAATTCACAAGAGAGCAGCATCACTGAAGTGAAATCTTTGTGTTATTGGAACAATTGATGCTGGTTAGCTGAAGCTAAGAAATTAGCCGTGATTAAGAAAAGACTAGTGCCAGGTGGTGGCATGAATACCTTTAATTCCAGCACTAGGGAGGCAGAAGCAAGTGAATCTCTGTGTGCTGGAGGCCAGTCTGATCTACAGAGTGAATTCCAGGACAGCCAGGGATATATAGTGAAACCTTGTTTAGAAAAATAAAAAAAAGAAAGAAAAGAAAAGAAAAGAAAAGATGGGACCAGCAGCACTGAGGTGGAATCTTCAGGAAAGTGTTTCCTGAGAGTACAGGGATGCTGTATTCCAGAGGTGACCATGGTTGTATGTCCTGTTGGCAGGTGGAATTACAGTAATGTGAAAGAGTCAGCCAGGTGGTACTGAAGTTGAAGACATGAAGGGTTTGTGGAGAGAAGCCAAGGTTTGGCACTGTGAGAGGCCAGGAGAGCTCATTGGTGAAGGTGCAGCCTCAGTGGCAGCTGAAGGCCCAGAAATGCAGGGTTATGCAGAGAAAATTTGAGGTTTGGTACCATGAAGAGGCTGTTGGTGGAAGTGCAACCCAATTTCAGCAGAAGACCCCAGCATTTTGGAAATGCCAGTATCATGAGATGACCACCAAGAATAGCAGCAACATTGGAGTGGAGCCAGCCTAAGCTTAGAAGACAAGCTCTGTGCTGCAGAGGGCAGAGCTGGAGAAGTGACCAGGCACTTTGGAGGAGTTGGAAAATCCTAAATGAATCCCAAACATTAAAAGGTTAAAATTTGATATTTTGCTTTGATTTGATTGTAACTGTGACTTGATTTTTCCCTCTTGAAGTGAGAAAGTGTTTCGTTTACTTTTTATTTTTCTGGAGCCCACAATTGAGAGACTTTGAATTTTAAAAGATTTTGAGTTTTAAAAGAAATTGGTTATTTTAAAGGGACTGGAATTTTAATGTCTTTGAATTTTAAAAGACTGTGAGACTTTTAAATTATTTATGTTTTTAATGTGATATCTTGGAGATGAATAAGAAAGGAAGGTTTTGTGGCTTAATGTGTTTATGTGTCAAGTTGACAAGTAGCAAGTTGTACTGGCTGTCTTTATGACACAAGATAGAGTCATCAGAGAAGAAGAGCACTCAGTTGAGGAAATGCCTCAGTGAGATCTATTTGTAAGACATTTTCTCCATTTGTCATCTATGGAGGAGAGCCCAGCCCATGGTAGTTGGTGCAATCCCTGGGCTGGTAGTCCAACGTTTTATAAGAAAATAGGCTGAGCAAGCCATGGGGAGCAAGCCAGTAAGCAGTAGCCCTCCATGACCTCTGTACCAACTCCTGTCTCCTGGATCCCGCCCTGTTTGAGTTCCTGTCCCCGACTATCTTTTATGATGAGCACCAGTATTGAAGAACAAGCCAAATAAATCCTTTCCTCCTCAATTTGCTTTTTGGTCATCATGCTTCATTGCATCAATAGAAACCCTAACTAAGATAGATGGTAATGTCAGAGACTGTAGATGGATTGAGAAGTAGGGTATTGAAAGAAGGGAAGCCAATCAGAGAAGGTGGAGGTTCTGTCTAACTGGGCTCCATCATCCTGGAGACATCCTGACTGATAGACTAGTATAGGTTACTATGTTGTCCCACTGAGGGGCTTGGGCTATGTGTGTATCCATCAGCTCTATCTATCAATGTCTGGCAACAGCTCCTGGCACATTAGTCTCCTGCATCCTCTGTCCTACTCTGAAGTATCCAAGTGAACTTTTATGATGGATGTATCTTTAGGCAAAGACACAGAAGAAACACTCAGTGGTATAGTATATGAGATATGATTAGATGTCCATTGCTCTAAATGTTATCAAATTAATTTAAATGCTCTATAAGTGATCCATAATACATACCTTGTTTTTCTAGAGGTTTACATTTAATTATTTGTTAATTCTGATAAATTAACTCATCACAATATTATTTTTATAAGTGAACCAAATTCACTAATAGGGCCACTTATTTGACAATTAGGTTGAATCTAAGGAGTAAAACTCTATGAAGGTATCTTACTTTATATATAAATGTTATTTGAGGACTTTGTAGATAATGACTTAAAACTCCTAAATTTTGACCTTATATGTGCCACCAAGCATAGCTTTATGAATTCTTCTTTAAAGTGCCCATTCAGTACCTCAATCGACTTTGCTTCTTAAAAAAAAAGGGTAGTTGTTTTCTTGCTACTGAGTTGTGTTCTGTTGGACATTGAAGACCTGAGAAGTAGTGCTCAAAAATCTTTTCTCTCATTATGAAGGTTATCTCTTCTACTATTAGTCTTTTGTTGGCAAATCAATATTCAGTTTGATGTAATCCTATTTCTCTATTTTTTTCTTCTATTGCTTATGCGTTGGGTATTATATTAAAATTAGCATTACTCAGATCAACGTAAAAAGAATTCCAAATTTAATGACTATGCTACTTCCAGATCTTAGGCTATATTTTAATTACAGAAATCACAAACAAAAGACAAAAACAGAGATATATTTAGAAGAAAAAACAATAAATGGTGTGCACGCCCATTAGTCTCCAAAGAGGATTTTAGGTCATCACCTTTTCAATTACCCTCCTACCACTAATGCATTGCTTTTTCTATACCCTTCTTGTTCAAGTCCATTAGCATGTACTTCTCTAGGCTCACTTTCAATTCATTTTATGTCAGACCTCTCTAAGCTACTCAGGCACTTAAGTTTTTGGCTCTGTGCTTCTTGGAATCTGCATTCCCTCACCTTTAGTCACCTTTTAATTTAATCCAATTCATATCTACCATTTAGATCAGCTCCCTCATAATAAAGACTCCATAGAGTTTCAGTTTTTCAGAAATATAAACATTAATTGGGACATAAATCTATAGTTCAGATCCTTGGTTGCGAATATTAAAGTCAAAGTGAACCTTGTAATTATAAAACTGTTCTACTCTAGTGGAATATGTGTGTGAAGCTGGATTAAGGGCAAACAATGGAAGACTGTACTGTCACTGAAATCAAAGCCTAGAGTTTTGAAGGAATCACAGAGAAAGAGTCATGTCCTGTAGGTTGGTATTGCATGAATGGGCTTTATTTATCTATTGAGCTTGTAGATAAGAGTGAAACCCTAGTGAAAGCTTTAGGAAGGGGAGAGAAAATAAAAAATGGCTACCATGCTGGAGGGAACTGTCACTTGTACAAGTAATGCAGTGAAGACAATTTTATCCATGTTATTTTTCAATCATTTATAAATAAAAATGAAAACTTATCAGCCTTTATTCTGTGCCTATGACTACTTTACTTTGGAGATCAAACATCCAAATCTTCTGCAGGGGAGTAGAAAGGTAAGGGGAAGCCACCTGTAGATAATTCACTTTTTTTTTTTTTTTATTTTGCAATACAATTCAGTTCTACATATCAGCCACAGATTCCCTTGTTCTCCCCCCTCCCGCCCCCCTCACCTTCCCCCCAGCCCGCCCCCCATTCCAATCTCCTCCAGGGCAAAGCCTTCCCCACAGACTGAGATCAACCTGGTGGACTCAGTCCAGGTAGGTCCAGTCCCCTCCTCCCATGCTGAGCCAAGGGACCCTGCATAGGCCCCAGGTTTCAAACAGCCAACTCATGCAATGAGCACAGGACCCGGTCCCACTGCCTGGATGCCTCCCAAACAGATCAGGCCAATCAACTGTCTCACCCACTCAGAGGGCCTGATCCAGTTGGTGACCCCTCAGCCATTGGTTCATATTTCATGTGTTTCCGTTTGTTTGGCTATTTGTCTCTGTGCTTTATCCGACCTTGGTCTCAACAATTCTCTCTCATATAAACCCTCCTCATTCTCGCTAATTGGACTCCCAGAGATCCACCTGGGGCCTAGTCATGGATCTCTGCCTCCAGATCCATCAGTAGTTGGATGAGGTTTCTAGCACGACAATTAGGGTGTTTGGCCATCCCATCACCAGTGTAGGTCAGTTCGGATTGTCTCTCGACCATTGCCAGCAGTCTGTTGTGGGGGTATCTTTGTGGATTTCTGTGGGCCTCTCTAGCACTTTGTTTCTTCCTATTCTCATGTGGTCTTCATTTACCATGGTCTCCTATTCCTTGTTCTCCCTCTCTGTTTTTGATCCAGCTGGGATCTCCCACTCACCCAAGCTCTCTTTCCCTCGACCCTCGCCCTTCACTACCCCCACTCATGTCCAGGCTGTTCATGTAGATCTCATTCCATTTCTCTGTCGTTGGGCGATCCCTGTGTCTTTCTTGGGGTCCTGTTTTCCAGGTAGCCTGCCTGGATAATTCACTTTAAATAGTTCACCCAGTGTCCTTAAGTCATATGCAGTGGCATTTGGATGTAGTGGTGCCTTTAAGAGATTATTAGGTCACCAAAAGGGATACATTCCTTTCTTCAAGACTGGGCTAATTCTTGCTTTAATTTTGTGAGCACTTGCTGGCTGAATTAATAACTGCAAAGGGAATGGCTTACAAAGGGAACCTCCCTCATGTTTTTGTCTTGAACAGGTGGCCACTTGCCATGTCACTCTCTACTGTGAATTGAAGCATCACAAGATCCTCACAGAAGTTGTTCTTGGACTTTTAGCAGCCAGAGCCACAAGCCAAATGAACTTCTATTGTTTTTTTTTAATCACGTTTTCATCTGAGAAGATGAAAGTCTTCTAAGGAGGCAGTATAATTTAAAACATTGTGTTATCCTTGAAAGTCATGGAATGTGGGAATTCAGTTTCCCAGCATTTGTCCTTTAAGAATGTAGGGAAATGAATTCATGTCCCTGATAAACCTTTCACTGCTTAGAAAACAAAGCAATTATTGTCCTGTAGGCTGAGTTTTCTTTTTAACATGTGGCTTAACCTGTATTCTTATACTTTATTGAAAGGGCATAATTAATTGCCTCTGCTTCCTCTACACCAGGATTATACTTTAGTTTTGTCCAATTTACTGTCCAATTTACCATTTCAAATTCAGATTTGAAATGAGTATGAGGACATTAAGAAGAAAAAGTGTAATGTTAAACATCTAGCTCCGAAGACCTGCATTTTCTAGACTCCGTATTGGAAGATTAGCAGAAGTATCCCCCAAATAATTCTGAGTCAGGATTGTTCATGCAAGCCTTCCTCAAAGTGGCTCCTCTTTTTGTTCAGTACTGAAATCACACCAAACATCTATCTTAGTGTTGCTTAAGTAAATATTACATACTTAGCAGTATGGCTTGAAATAGTTTGGAAATTGACTCTCTATCCATCAATGGGCAATAAGAAGACTACAACTACTCTAAGGCCTGTTAACGGTCTCTCCTGCAAGCAGTCTCTGAAGTCTGAGTCATTTTCTCCTGTAATAGTTGATTAATGGGAAAGAACTCTGGTGCTAAAATAAAATGTCAATAGTTCAGACAGAACAGTGTGGCTGGACCAATTTAAAAGGTTTGCTTTGTGGCTATTTCATTCATTCATTATTCATCCATTCATTCATAAACTCATTTTTTTCCTCTATAAGTCAAGGCAAGATTACAGAAGACAATATGAGTATTATATGCTCTCACCTTGAGAAAGTGATAAGGTGAATGAATGCTACCCAAGACATATTTAATAATTACTTTGCAGTGTGATGCTATTTAAAACACATTGGGTATATTTCTTTATTTCATCCTCATATCTCTATAATGCATAAACTATTATTATCTTCCTATTCAGAGAGCAAATTAATGCTTAGAGTATGGGATTTCCTCTTAAGTACTACAGCAGAGAAAATGATTTACTTGTTTCTATGATGCTATGAGAATAGAGAAATGAGTGATTAATCCTCTCAGATGATAAGAAAACATATTTTTAGGAATGTTATAGTACTTAAATTTAATTTTGATAGACAAATTACTTTCTTATGCATGTTCCCATAGAGATCCAGACACAACTTTAGGCTTATCTCTGGGATACTATTTTATGAATCCACATATTCTCCAGGAAGATACAATTAAACATGTGTTATTTTAAATGCTTAATGTCATGGAGTGAGTTCAGCCCACACACTTCCAATAAGTATATTTCGATCTCTAGATGTTGGTACAAGGAGGTGTAGTATAATAAACTTTCTAGAATACTAGACTAATACTAGATATAGCACAAGGGAATGAATGTAAACTCATTGATCAAGGAATCAGTGGTATACACCCCAACCCCAGTTAAATATGAAGTGTGGAGGTTAGGAAATACCGAATATCACATCTTTTCTCTCATATGTGAAATCTATCAATAATTTATCATCTATGTATGCATATGACATTAAGGAATGCACACACACAAAGAGAGAGAGAGAGAGAGAGAGAGAGAGAGAGAGAGAGAGAGAGAGAGAAGCAACAAGGCACAAAGAAACAAATAACCCAGTACCCAGTACCCAGTACCTGGGAGTCCAGCTTCACAGCTAGGGGATAGTGTCTCCCTATTTAGTAATGAGTATGAGAGAGTTGGGAGTTATAGTCACTTTTCTTGGCAAGGCAGTGGTAAAACTAATGAGTGGAAAGTTTCACACACCTCATAGCTCCCAGCCTACACAGACAGATGACTCAGTATATATGCAGTAGTTTTGCTTCTATAAAGATTTCCCATAAAACCCCAGTAAACACACACCATGAGCATTCAGGATCTGCTTTTGAGATGTGAGATGCTGAATGAAGTTGACCTACAGCAAAGCCCACAAACCCACTCTATCGGTGTGGAAAGTGGCTATCTGGTAGGGCCAATTTAGCCCACTATATTAGGAACTGTGCACTCTAAGGGACAGGAGTTATACCACAGAGGGGGATAGAGATTTCTGACCTTGAACACCAAACATCAGGGTATGTATCTTCCGATACTGTAGGTGTGGCCTGCTGATGACAGACTCTCACAGATGTGATGTCAGGACTGAAGCAGATAATCACAGCATTCCTGCCTCCTCTGCCACTGCCCTGTCCTGGGGTAGTCACTAACAGACAGGGCAGAAAGATAGCATTGTCATTACCACTGCTAACTCAACCTCAGAGGCTTGCAAATGTGATGTTAAGCAGCTCTGTGGTTCCAGTCTTGGCCCTGTCCACAGGTATGTAGTTTTCTGAGGAAATGGAGTCAGCAGGAATCTTGCCTGCCTCTGGCTGTGTCCTGCTACCATTCTTTCCCATGTGGGCACTCCAGATAAAGGAATGGAGAGTAGAAAGTCCTCATTGTCTCTGGACAGGCCTTAAGGGGTATAGTGCAACTCTGTCCAAATCTAGTAGGGGTGATGCTCCTTGGAGTACACAAATAGAGTATCAATTCTCATCAAGTAGAGATGAGAACATTGTTCCAGCAGTCACACCATCTATGAAAATCATGCCTTCAGCTACATTCACTCCTTTTCTAATCATGCTCTCCCAGAACGGGTTATGAACATTGTAGTAGTTCCAGCCATAGCCTCTGCTCATAAAGAATTTGTGCTCACCCCACCAACTAGCTGGGACATACGAGCTTCAGTTTTCTTACCACTGCTGACACTGCCAGATCCAGAGGCCTTTGCCACTCAGAGAATCACCATCCACAGTCCCTAGTAAACCTTCATCATCTGAGAGTGACTGCCATTTTCATCCTGGAATAGTGATACCTGAGCACCTCACAGCACCTGCTGTCTATATCAACTGCCTGCTGCGAAGATTTCTCTACTCATGAAGACACAGCAGAACTGCCAACTACTTAAAAGACAAGAGTGTGCCCAAATCACTAACAACGGCGAAGGAAGCTGAAAAGAACATTTGTGATGGTGACTAAGTAGATCTATAATGAGTGCTGTATTGCAAACATGCCAGGAAGCAGCATTCTGAGAAAGATATAAGATGGCCACCATGAAAATGATAAAGAGATATCTCATCTCTAGATTTTTCCCATTTCAGTGTAAGTGACAGCAGAAAGGGGTTTGGGGTAAGATGACTATTTTTGAATGACTAACAAGATTTAGGAAATGCCTGAGAGAGATCTAACCGTACTCATGACTTGTAACTTTGAAGGCTGTGTTTAACATGATCTTAGTCACAATCTGATATTTTAGGATAAAATATAGTAAGAGGTTTAAATTTTCATAAACTCTTCTCCAGTCGACTAGGAAAAAAGTCCTCAAATGTCTCAAGCATTCTGACCACTAGGTGGGTGAGATGTTTTCTTAGCTACTGAGTCTGTCATTCTAGACTCTGTTCCCTTACCTACAAAGTGCTATAACAGGTAATAAAACTGTAAGCAAGCTTAGTTAAGACCTCTCAGGATATATTTGGAAAGAGGCTGCAGAGACAGCTCAGTCTGTAAAGCACTTGCTGTGCAAACATGAGAACCTGAATATGGAACAGCTGTGTGGGTTGTACACACTTGTAATCCCAGTTCTGGGGAGGTAGAGATAGGTGGAGCCCTGTACTTTGCTGGCTAGTGAGTCTACTATACTTGGCATGTCCCAGGTTAATGAAAGACATTGATTTTAAAATTATGAAGACCCTATCTCAAAACAAACAAACAAAACAAAACAATAAACCCAAGGTGAATTATTATGGAATATTAATTTAAGTTGTATTACATTTATTTATGCTGTGGAATATTTGTTTAATGATACAAAAAAGTGTTGCATTCTTTTATGTTGCATTTGTTTAACTCTGTGAAGCTGTGTTACTTTATCTGTCAAAAACACGTGACTGGTCCAATAAAAAGCTGAATGACCAATAGCAAGGCAGTAGAAAGGATATATTGGGCTGGCAGGCAGAATAAATAGAAGAAATCTGGGAAGACCAGATCTAGAAGCAAAGGAAAGAACAAGAAAAGAAGGGGCTAGCCACTTAGCCACACAGCCAGACATGGAGTAAGAAGGAAAGAAAAGAGATACAGAAATAGAGAAAGGTAAAAGCTCAGTGTAGCTAGAAGTTTATCTGGTCCTGCCTGGGCCCTGCAGGCCCAAGGCCTGCTTATAAAATAATCACACAGAGGCTTAATATTATTTATAACTGGTTGTCCATTAGGTCAGGCTAACTACTGACTTGCTCTTACACTTAAATCCAGCCCATTTCTGTTAATCTATGTATCACCATGTGTTCCATGGCTTTACCTGTGTGCCATTACATGTTGCTCCCTGGATGGCAGACTGGTGTCGCCTCACTCAGCCTTCCTCTTCCCAGAATTCTCCTTGTCTGCTTATCCTGCCTATACTTCCTGCCTGGCTACTGACCAATCAGCATTTTATTTATCAACCAATCAGAGCAAAACATTTGCAGCATACAGAGTGATATCACCCATCAGCCCAGAAGCAAAAGGTAGATGGGAAAATTTAAGTTAAATAAAGCTGGCTAGAAACAAGCCAAGCTAAGGCTAGGCAGTTACAGGTAAGAATAAGATTCCCTATGATGTATTTGGGAGGTGTGTGGTGGGCCCTCCAAAGAGCCAATAGCGTAAAGAAACAACTACAATGAATATTATCTGAAGAATGACACCTAAGATGCATGTGTACACAAAAATATGCAGTGTGTGTGTGTGTGTGTGTGTGTGTGTGTGTGTGTGTGTGTGCATGTTAGATATGAAAGCACTGGAAAAAGTATCTCAAGAAGCCTACAAAGTCGACCTGGAAAGTGAGTGTCCTCAGATGGAGCACACGGATAAATCTGTGTTCTTGCCATAGGTTTGTTGCAGTATGCCAATATGCTGTATTTCATAGGTTCAGGAAATTCTTCTAAGATATTTCACATAAAAGATTCTGATTGCATCAACCAGTATAAAACAACAGAAACCCTATCATCTATTGGCCTAAAAGTAAGAACCATTTATGGATTTCCATTATCAGCAGTCCAGAAGCAAGTGGCATATCAGGGATGTGATACAGCTACCTTTTACAGCTGTAATTTCTCTAGAGTGCTTGGAATCTAATTTGCTCAGTGGGTGGACTTTGTCCTTAGGAAGGTAATGGCTAGACCGTAACAATTGAACTGATGACAATGTTTAGAAAAAATGTGTGTGTGTGTGTGTGTGTGTGTGTGTGTGTCTGTGTGTCTGTGTGTGTCTGTGTGAGAGAGAGAGAGACAGAGAGAGACAGAGAGAGAGACAGAGGTGATGGATGATAAATAGATAAATTATAGATAGATAGATAGATAGATAGATAGATAGATAGATAGATAGATAGATTGAAAAACAGACAGATGATTGTTGGATTACTGCTAAGATACTGTACCAAATTTCACTAGCAAATTTTTATGTATTCTCATTGTCTCAAATTAGTCAATATGCCTATAACTGAACCTATTACAGTGGAATATGATATGTCTTAGACTTAATCAGTAGTCTGGAAGAAAAAGAAAATAGAACATTGATGGGGTTAGTGGAGTTCCTCATAGGTAAAATATAAGATGCTACTGGCACCCTATTCCTGAAAGACAAAGGAAGAAATGTAGACCCACAGCCTTGAAAATATTTCTGCTCCTGAAGAAACTGCTACTGTTGCAGAGAAAACCAGGAAACTTCAAACACAGTACTAGTTTCCATAGACAGTGCAACTTTTCACTGCTATTGAGTCATTTCCCAGACCTGGAAGCAGGAACACAAGATTATTTACTTCTCTACCATTTCTCATTTTTCTCCAAAGTCTCTTAGTAACAGAAATGTTATAAGTTATGTAAGAAACATAGACAAACTTTTGTCTTTTATATCAGAATTCTTTGAGTAACATATACATTTACAAGCTAAATCAGTTTCATCAGCCTTAATTTGCCACTTAGTCCTCATTCCTTTGATAGCTGGTACTGGTATAAGCAGCATCTTTGATTTCGATATTTTACTAACTTTAACTCTTAGATACTATGTTACTTATGAAGCAATAATTTATATATGTGTAGACATACATATTATACATATTTATAATACATATACTATAGAATAGCTATGGAGGATTAAAGAGGACATTATAGAGTTCAAGAAGTTCAAAGAGGCTTCACTTGAGGCAGAGAGAGAAGGCTGGTAGAGTTAATATAGCATTTGGATAAGATATTAATACATCAGTCTGGAACAGTGGTTCTTAACCTTCCTAATGCTGTGACCCTTTAATATACTTTCTCATGTTGTGGTGACTCCCCCACAACTATAACATCATGTTCATTGTTCCTGCATAGCTGTAATTTGCTACTTTTATGAATCATAATGGAAATATCTGTGTTTTCTGATAGTCCTAGTTTCATTTGGCCCCCACAGGGGGTGTGAACCACAGGTTGAGAACCACTGACCCTGAAACATCACTAGAGATCTGTAGCTGAGGCAAGCTTCGGGAGCTAAAATGTCAAGCCTGGCCTTACAGCCGAAGCTAGCTACAGAGGTTTGGCAAAGGACCAAAGGACTGTGGAGGCAAGTGCAGGACTTGGTCCCAAAGATGAATGACAGACTGACAGATTACAATTCTTGTAGGCCACATCAGTAATGGAAACCAAGTGGAACAGAAGTATCACTGTTGGTCCCTTGACATACATACCCGGTGGGCAGATAACAGGTCATTGTTGTAGTGGGATTTCCTGCAGAGCATTGCAGCTGGATTAAATTTGGAGTATTATCACCTGGGCTAACATACCTTACCTTTTGTGTTCTCTATCTTATCTGAGTTACTGAAGGGTTCAAGGCCTTTGCAAAACTTGGTTTCCAGGGGACTTGGAACACCAAGATGCTCTGTGACTGAGAATTGATTTGTCATTTGTCTCTCTAGGGAGCTTCAGATAAGAGGTTTTGGTATGCAGAAATTGACTTGCTAAGGTGTAAATTGTGTCACAATAAAAACAGCCCTTTGCAAAGCAACAGTCAGTTAGTTCACCAGAAGCTGGCTCCCCTGCCTGCAGCTGCAAAAGCAAAAATTCATCCTAGAGTGACCTTACTTCTTCCATGTACCCTTATGAAACTGAACACCTGACACTACACATTGGGATCTATTGCCATCACAGTATGAGGTGTTCTATTTATGGGGTCCAAGTGAGAGCATTGCTTTATTTCTTAGTCTGGTGAGACTGCAAGTTATCATGACTAGATCTTATGATATGTTTTTAATATGCCATGTGCTTTTAGGGTCCCAGTGTATTTTGTTAAGTTTACAAGATGATATTCTTTTTACTTTTATGATTCAATTATTTATCAATATGTATCTTAAGTGTTGCTAAACAGGTGATGCTTTTTACAAGCACAAAACATTGCATGTTTACACTCAAAGCTGTGCAAAATACTACTTTTAAAATGGAGTCACTCAGAGCCAAAAATAGTCCCAAAGCCACTGTTTTATTATGGAATAACCCATAGCAGGCTACAAGGTAATCTCATGAACCACACAATTGATATAATACGCAAAAAAATAAATATGACTTCCATGAATCCATTCCTCTGATGGACTGTGTAGAATGACAAATGATTATCAAGCATATCGTCACACCAGACAGGCCTGCTTATAAAGTTGAAGTGGATGTAGATGAGAGCAGAGCTTTGGATGGAGTCAATTGTGACTTGGTTCATTGGAAAGAGATAAGTACATGAGTAAAGATGGGTTCTGTAGACTCCACAATTGCTAACCTTATGATCAATGCCTTGTACAAATAAGCAAGGAAATTTTGGAACATGTCTTTGAAATTCAAAGATCTTATGTAATATACTACAATTCTTGGTAATCCAAGAAGAATGCTTGTTAATATTTTTTTTTTTTATTTTAGCATTTTGACTTTATAAAAGAATCATCTACATGGATCAAGAGGAAGAATGTCTACTGTGGATTCAGCTATCATTACAAGACCTAGAAATCTCCAATTAATATATTAACCTCCACTGCCTCATTAAGGTGGAATTTGTTAGATGTGTTCACACAGTATCAGTAAGTTTGACTGCTTTATTGCTTAATTGATGCTAACAGATTTCCATCTTCATGTTTTCACTTCACATTGGCTCAGCAGGAGTCCAAGCTTCATTACCGCAGGAATGGGAATAAAATGCTTTGCAACTCTTTTCCCAAATGAGCATGCCATTTCTGAGAAATCTGGAGGGTACGGCAATCTAGATTTCCTACACAGCAGGAGTCCCGTGCCACACTCCCACTGGACCTATGCTGAAGTACTTGGCAAAATACAAAAGATTGCTCTATTAACTTACTACTACTCCCCCTGACTTAAATTTCTAAACCTCATTTTTTGCCAAATAGACACGCTATTTAATAATTCCCTTCTCTCTCTCTTTTTTCCAGTCATAAATATGTCACAAATGACTTATACACTTTCTATAAAGGGTGGATTACTCCATATTTCTCTCCACATATGCTGTCACATTACTACATACTGGCTCTATTTGTGCAGTCATGCAATCCCACACTTACTTTCATATGATATAATCTTACCATATCTATCTTCTCCTCTGCTTCTCTTAGAAAATATGCTTCTCATTTCTATGTTGATAATCAAATCCTCAACAAAATTACACTGTTTTTTTTCTTTTAAACTGCAAATAAAATTTATCTGATGTAACCTTTGTATGGATACATGTATATGTAGAAAATAAAATGAATGGTCCCTTTTCCTAGTCCTCAAAATCTTTCCAGTCTTTAAAATCCATACTTGGTATAACTTTCTAGAATTTTTTTCTAATTAGCAAATTACTTATGTATGTAGTCTCACAGAATGAGAAATATAAAGTTAGAGGTCTTCCTAAAGTTTAAATGTTCAACACAGTACTTGACATGTAGCAAGTTCTAATAAAAGTTTATTTAAGGGGCTCAAATAATGTCTTAGTGGATAAGAATACTGACAGCTCTTCCAAAGGATCCGGGTTTGATCCCCAGCATGCTCATGGTAGTTCACAACCATCTCTAATGCCACTTTTGGGCATGTGATGCCATTTTCCTGGCCTCCCCGGACACCAGACGTGCACATGCTACATAGACATACATGTAGGCAAAACACCCATATACCTAAAATCAATACATAAAAATTTCAAAAGTTTATTCAAGTAAACCATGATTCCATTTATTCCTAGTCTACATTCTAGGTTTCCTGACATTGTTTTATATTTGCTTCATACTACTGAATACTGGGAGATAATAATGCATATTCATTAAAACCTCAAGCCATAGCTTCTCTTCCCAAAGATTTTCCTCTTGTTCTTCCACTGAATGGCCATGTTTCTGTGAAAGGAAAAGTGGCTAAGTTCATAGAATCTAATTCTTTGTGCATCTTGTTACATCTCCATCTATGTTTTGGTAGCATTTCACATGTGTTTATGTCCATAATAAATATGTGTTATCATCTGTGTGCTTTTGAAATTACCCATGCTGTCATCTGCACCACATTGTTTTGTAATTTGCATTTTTATTTCTCAAGTTTGTGAGATTTAATCATTCTTATTCTTTTCCAATTTTGTCCACTTAATTTCTATACATGGTTCAGACATATAGATTATATTTTATTCATTTCTTGCTTATAAATATCTAAGTTATACAATGAGTCATGAGAAAGAGTTGTAAAATGAACCCTCTTTCTCATGTTGTCCATAAGCGTATGCCTACAGTCACAGGTTCTCCGGATAGACCATTTCATCACTTGGCTTCATTGATATTTTGGCTATATGAGACCTATGAGTTATTTTTCTTACTAATAAAGCATCCAGGTTCCCTGGATTCTATATCCCTACTTATAATTGACATGTTAAAACATTGAAAGTTTTGGCAATTTCGGAAGGAAATTATCTCTGACTTTAATTCTATTTTTTTAAATCAAAGTATTGGGCATAAGCACATTTTTGCATGCTTACATGTCATTTGATTTATATTTTCAATGAAATATCCATAGCTCATTCTGTAGTCAGTCATTGCATTTGTTCTTTTATTCCTTTGTTCACTCTTTACTCTGGCCATATAATTTTTGACTTATTTACATTACAAATATTCACTCTTTTATATGTCTTGTTCTTATTACTCTCTTTGTGGTATGTTTAGTTTTAATATAGTGAAATTTTCATCAATTTTATGTTTTTCTAACCTGCTTCAAAAATGGCAAATCTTGTCCTTTGAAGTTTTTAAAGCATCTTTTTGATATTTAGGTTTGTAATCTTTCTAGAATATATTTGCATAGGGTATAATGCAGAAGCAGTTTTTCATTTTTACCATACTATTAACCACTTGTCTCAGCATCATTTAACGGGAAATCCATTTTTCCCAAGTTTTTTTTTTTTTTTACACTGTCAGATGTTTGCTACTGCAAATTCTCATACATTCAGCACATTTTTCTTGACTCCCTAATTAATCTTTTCCATTTTTCTGTTCTTTCCACTAACACCATGAGATTCTAATTTAGGAATTATTATTATCTAGACTGCATACTACCCAGGCTTATAAAAATATTATTATATTTTATTTCATGCATGTCCTCATTTTATAGTTGAATGCTATTTTGACTACAAATTCTTGGTAGGATCTGATTCATTTACTTTCTGTTTACCTAATACTAACTCTTTCTTTGGTCCACTTATTCTTCTCCAGCAAGTCAGACACAAGACTTTACCTTGTGCCTAAGAGAAAAGGTCATCCTTCAGAGGAATATCTGAGAAGATTCTACAAGCCAGTAGAATCAGAGATTTTGCATGAATTCAAAATGAGGAGATATTCAAAGAAATATTTCAGAATAATGAAGGTCATGAATTACCAGTGATAACACCCTCATTCTTCTAAAATCTTCCTTCCTTAACTGGAATATGTGCATCCCAGAGGTTATGGTAATGGTTCCCCAGAGATGGGTCTTTGCATTTCCCCTTCTCCCCACACATTACTTAGGAGAATGTGTGAAGATCCCCAACAACACTATTTAGATTTGGGGTATTGAAGGAGACCTCTAAGTAGTCTCTTTTTAAATTTTTATTTTTATTTATTTATTAAATTTGAATATATTTTGATCATCTCTTAAATGCCATGCATATTCTAACTCTCCTGTGTCCTCCAGTGTCTCTTTGTAATGGAATTGCAGAAATGATTCTTACCTGGCTAGATCTCTAGAACAACAGGCACTGGTTCACTCATAGTTTCCAAAGTCCCCCAAAGGATTGCACACAGTGATTTTTTTTTTCATGTGATCAAAAACAGTAGGCAACTATCTTAGGACTTAGAGCTGGACTAATGTTCACATTGTCTATTTGTGGCCCCGGAAATGCAGGATTGTGCCCCTGACAACCACAGGCAGTAGCCACGGAATCAACAAAGAGCTGTCTAGGTTGAGAAAGGTAAAAAAGAAAAAATTGAGTTTCTCACACTATAAATTGCCAAGTTCTCCCCTGGTACCACAAATAATGGTGCTTTGAACCTAAACCTCCTTCATGATAATTTTGAGTATCACCTGCTATGGGATTGCGTGGCAACCCAAGAGGCAGTCAACATCATTTTCTGTCATTCAGTGGTTTGTGAAAGGAGGAGAATGTAGTGACAGATTTTGTGGTACCACTGCCCTTGAGTGTCTTGTTGATTTCCTTCATGTGACTTTAGTCCTTCTCTTGCATTCCTTGTAAGTGATAGTTTAGAGAAGGGGGTTCATGAAGCTGCTTTATTGCTTCCTCCAGCAACACATGAGAGAAGATGTAGAGACCCAGAGATAGACAGACATTCTCAGAGAGGGTGTCCTTGGTGAAATCCCTCCACTCAGAGCTCAGGGAACACCATGGAAGAGGAGGCCAAGAGTGTATGATCCAGAGAAGATGGAGGACACCAGGAGAACAAGGTCCTCTCAGTCAGCTGAACAAGGCTCATATGAACTCACAGAGCAAGCACACAGGGCCTCCACAGGTTTGCACCAGGTCCTCTATGTAAATGTTAGAGCTTTCAGCATAGTATTTTTATAGGACTCCTTAGTGTGCAAGTGAGTGTGTCTCTAATTCTTGTGCCTGCTCTTGGGTCTCTTTTCCTTCTGTTAGGTCGCATTGCGCAGCCTCAATGTAATGATCTTCGCTTTATTTTATTAAATTTTATTTTGTCATGTTTGGTTGTTATCTCTTAGAAACCTGTTCTTTTCTAATGAGAGACAGAAAAGGAGCAGATCCAGAGGGGAGGGGATTTGAGGAGCAACTGGGAATAGAGGGAGGTAAAACTGTATCAAGATTATACTGTATGATAAAATAATATATTTTAATAAAAATGGGGCCGAGATATGTGTAAGACTTAGATCCAGTTGTAATGGTTAGGAGCTCTATTATAGGGTAGGGGTATTTTGTGTATGTCCTTGGTGAGTCACAGCTTTTCCAGACACTCAGATATTCAAATATTCTACTGGGAAAGCGGGGAGGAAGACAGATCAGTGTTTTTCATGTGTGTATGTGCTTGTGTGTGTATGTGTGTGTATGTGTGTGTGTGTGTGTGTGTGTGTGTGTGCATATGTGTTATTATATGCATGTACTTGCAAGAGGGATGCACATTTGGAGGACATAAGCTAATGTGAAAGTCTTCTATCCCTTTCTACCTAATTTTTTGTGGGACAGTCTCTCACTGAACAGAGAGATCATGGACTGGTCAGAAGACACTGAGATGCTTCTATCTCCAGTACTCCCATTGCTGGGGTTATGGATGCATACCTCCTCAGCCATAAGATTTTTGTTTGTTTATTTGTTTACATAGGTGCTGCTGGAGATCTATACTTGGCTATTCATGCTTGCTTGTAAAGCAAGCCCTTTGCCCTCTGAGCCATCACCCTTTTAGACCAGTGGTTTATGAACTGTGCTTGTTTGTCAGTATTTTTGAGAACTGATTAGGATTGATTAAAAAAATGCAATTAATAGGCTCAGTAACTCTCTTCAATTCAATAAGCACAAAACAAATAATTCGTTTTCTATATTAGGTTTAACATTTGTACATGTATACATGGCTTCCCTTCTTTCTCTTCCTCTATTCCTTCCCCCATCCTCTCTAAGAAAGACACACACACACACACACACACACACACATACACACACACAGACTGAGATACACACACTATTCTGAGGAGAATGCCTATAAATTCCGTGTTCTCTTTTATTTCAAGATACCTATTCTAGCATATGACCAGAAAGGGCAATTTAGCATATCTCTCCCAATTTTGACAGCCTGTGAGCAGCATTCAGAATCTGGAGTTTTCTTCTCTCTCTTTCTCTCTCTCTCTCTCTCTCTCTCTCTCTCTCTCTCTCTCTCTCTCTCTCTTTTAATCCAGGAAATGCTGGAGGGTAGTCACACCTGGAGCATCACAATAATAAGCTGGTTAGGTAGTGTTTGGTGTTTGGTTCCCCAGAAACAATATATATATATATTTCCATTTCGCTAGAATTTGTGGTTATGTATATGTATGTATGTTGTTCTTATGTGCAGACTTTTCCCCCACATAGCAGTATGTCTTCTGTGACCCTGTTAAGTATTTGCTGAAATCTCTGCACAAACAATAAAGATGGCTCTGTGATCATTCATTTTGTTCATCAACCTGGAAAGTGATTTTTGTGAAAATTAGTATGTAAAGTAACAATATTTTCAGAAAGCAGCTTGTTTCCATAGTGAACTTGGACCATATTCAATCAGTTGAAGGCCTGAAAAAAGCCAGAGACCTGTATGTCAGAACAAGAGAGATTGTTTATTAACATCATCTGTGCTATGAGCCCACCCAGGTCTCCAGCCTGCCAGCCCACACCATAGCTTTTGGACCAATCATCTTTGGGATTCATGCAGCTTATTATTTACAACCTCCTGGCCCATGAGCACTGTGGTGTAGCCATTTACTCCAAGTTGAAAGACTGTCCTCATGATCTCTCTGGAGAGAATAAAACAACTTTAGACCTACAGAGCTGAGACTTAGCAGATTTACAAGGCTACTCCCCAGGGTTATGGAAGCAGTAAGCAAGTGCCAAGAAAGGAGACTCAAAAGAGACAACCTCCACAGGGGAAATGTCCAGACCTGGTTGAGCTGCCTGCATGTCAAGCTGAGAGCTACAGAAACCCAGCTTTTGTGAGTTAGCATTCCTCTTGCAGAGGCTTTTCATTGATACAGCTGCCTTGGAATCATCCCCAATCTTGTAAGTAACTCCTTACTTAAGCACTTGCAAGGAACTCTAATAAAGTCAATGGTTTGCCAAATTAGACATCGTTGTAATCATTATTTGATCTGTTCTTGGTTCCCTATGTGGGGTGAATGGACATTTGTGTTGGGTATGCTTAGTCAGTCTCACACCACAGCCATACATTTCCTATTAGATCTTTCTCTCTGGAGAATATTGACAAAAATGGGATTTGAAAATGCCAGGACCAGCGTTTTGTGGGATGAGAAGAGAAGCTGTAGCATTTTAGGAAATTCTTAAGGGAAGGTTTAGATGTAACAGGAGGAGACATTGAGTTTCATGAATAAGGACATGGAAACAGCCATAGAGAGAATAGCAAGACCAAGGAATATAGAAGAATTTAGCACTGGGGGATAATAAATGGGATGAAGAAATAGATATGCAGAGGGGATTTATCTTTTGATTCACACAGATAGTGACATAAATATGAAAACACAAGCTAGGTTTGCCTGATTCCAAAACTAATTCTGTTAAGTAAGAAACAATATTGTCTCCTGTAGAAACAGACTAGCATTATTAATGTGGGAGAGACTACAAAACTTCTCAGGGTATGAAACTGTTTTGGTTGTACTGTGAAAACATTTAATGACATGAAAGGAATTACTAAAAATCTGGAAATGTCATGATAATATGAACTAGTAAAATTGATTCATGACAATATGAATAAAGAGCAATGATTCATCATTGTGTATTTTTAGAATGAAAAATTCTTAATCTTCTACAACCACTCTCATCACCCAACCCAAGCTTTTGAGGTGCCAGTGAGATTGGGCATTTTGAAACAAGCTAATGTCCAGGAGGTTGAAACTGAAAATTGATGAAAGATAGATAAGTCATACTCTAAGAGCAGCAGACAATAATTTTAATTGATGGTGGGAACAGATGGAGTTGGTGTCTGTGATGCAGAAGAAAAAACCTGAAGAACAGAGGAAGGAAACACACTTCGGGGGCAAAGTAAAATGATATACTATGTACATAGAAATAGTATTACAAAATTGAGCTCTAACCACAAATTTCATAATATATTTCTCTGCATACAAGCCCCCAATAGAAGGAATGTGACACTGAACACTGTGGAACAGTACAAACTTACCCTCAACTCTGAGAGGTTTAACAAAAAAATTTCAACAACCCTGAACTTATGCCATAGTGTGATTTATTTTATATTGTTTACACTGATCTTTTCTCAAGATCTAATGGTTTCATGAGTCCCAGGATCATTAATATTTATAACATGGCTATGTAGTACATATAAAACTTTTTATCCAAATATGAGGAAGGACACATTGAATGGTCGTAGAAAAAAAAACAACAAAGCCTAGAACACTAGAGGCGCTGCCTCTCACTGACTACTTGGTGTAACACTGGGTCATTTTGTACTAAGCTTGTGAGGCCCGATGGGAGAAAATAACATCTTGTTTTACTCTGTATGAAGGAACTGGCTTAATACACATGTTCACAGTAACTCTATAGTTTTCCTCATAGAAAGCAAATTCCTACATTGTTCAAAAATATATTTTCTCACAGTTGAAAATGTGTGATTATTGGGAAAGTGTAAATAGATCAGAACACACCAAGAAAAACACATTGAATATCATCTGAAATTTTCATCTGGTCATTATTTTCTGATTATTGTTTCTAGCATTCAGGTGCATGTCATTCACTCTTCTGTTTCTTCTTTTACTGTTTGGTATGACATAGAAAATATTTTCCATACCATAAAAGCTGGAAAGATGAAACCAGTCACTGAAAATCATCTCATCTAGCTTTGCTTTTATTGTTCCCAGTCCTTATGATACATATTTCATCAAGGGATTTTTTTTTTTTTGGTTTTTCGAGACAAGGTTTCTCTGTGTAGCTTTGCGCCTTTCCTGGGACTCACTTGGTAGCCCAGGCTGGCCTCGAACTCACAGAGATCCGCCTGGCTCTGCCTCCCGAGTGCTGGGATTAAAGGCGTGTGTCACCACCGCCCGGCAAGGGATTTTTTTTTTTAAATACTGTGTTGATGTAACACCAAAACTGAAGAAATAAATTCTGGAATCCTACAAATAACAATTACATGTTAGAATGTTAAATTTTACGTGGACCCCTAAGTTAAATGGCACATGGGTATTGGAACATACTAGCAGTGCTGTGGATATCGCTCTATATAAATAAAGCACTGATTGGCTAGTGACCAGGAAGGAAGTATAGGCGGGATAAGGAGAGAGGAGAATGGAGGAAGGAGGAAGGAAAGAGAGACCGGCTGGAGCCACCGCCAGGACAAGGAAGATGTAAAGTACTGGTAAGCCATGAGTCACGTGGCAAAGATAAGATTAATAGAAATGGGCTGAATATAAGAGTGAGAGCTAGACAATGATAGGCCTGAGCTAATGGCCAAGCAGTTTAAATAATGTAAGCGTCTGTGTGTTTATTTTATAAGTGGGCTCTGGGACTGGTGGGACTTGGCGGTGGGAGCTGGAGAAAAATTCTCCAGCTACATAGCAGAATTAAAATTCTGACTCACTGAGTCTGGGTGGAGCTTTGAATTCTGCATTTTAACACTATTTCAGGGATGTTGATAAGGCTAGACCTGCCTCACACTTTAGAAGAGAAGCTATGGTAGTTTGAATGTAATTGGCCCCCAAAAGCTCATAGGGAGTGGCACTCCTAGGAGGTGTGGCCTTCTTGAAGTAGGTGTGGCCTTGTTGGAGGAAGTGTGTCACTATGGGGGTGGGCCTTGAGGTCTCCTATGCTCAAGCTATGCCTAGACAGTTCACTTCCTGTTGCCTTCAGATCAGGATGTAGTAATCTCGACTCCTTTTCCAGTACCATATCTGTTTGCATGCCAGCCACCATGTTGTACCATGATGAGAATGGACTAAACCTCTGAAAACATAATACACCCCAATTAAATATTTTTCTGTTATAAGAGTTTCCACAGTCAAAGTGTCTCTGCACAGCAATACAAACCCTAACTAAGAAAGAAGCATTAGTGATGATTTTAAAATTGTCAGTGTGTGCTGGAGAAATGACTCAGCAGTCAAGAGCACTGGTCTTCCAGAGGACCTGGGTACAGTTCCCAGCACCAACATAGCAGCTCACAGCTGTCACACAGATTATACACACAGGCAAAAACATCAGTGCACATTAAAAACAAAAATAAACCCTGTCAGTGTAAAGTATATCTGTGTGTGTGTGTGTGTGTGGCTGTGTTGCTGTATTTATTCCATTTTCACCCCTCCCCAACACCACTAACTCCTCCTGTGTTCCCCACTCCCTCTCAAATTCCTGATCTTTTCTATAATTATTGTTTTCACTGTGGTGATATTGTGTTCCCTAATATATTGTGCACCCTAGTAAACTTATCTGGGGTCAGAGAACAGAACAGCCACTATATTAAACATAGAGGTCAGGACGTGGTAGCACACACCTTTAATTCTAGCATTCTGGAGGCAGAGATCCGTCCTGATTTCTAGGCCACACTGGAACCTGAGCCAGACATAGTGGCACATGCCTTTAATCCCAGGAAGTGATGGCAGGAAGCAGAAAGGTATATAAGTCATGAAAACCAGGAACTAGAGCTGCCAAGCTTTTATGCTTTTGAGCAACAGTTCAGCTGAGATCCATTTGGATGAGGACTCAGAGGCTTCCAGTTTGAGGAAACAAGATCAGCTGACGAACTGACGAGGTAAGGTTGGATGTGGCTTGTTCTGTTTCTCTGATCTATCCGCGTTCACCCCAATACCTGGCTCTGGGTTTGTTTTTATTAATAAGACCTTTTAAGATTTGTGCTACATTACTAACTCCACTTAATGTTGCTCGTATGTATATATTCTTCAGGCTGACTATTTGCAACTGGATAACCTATGGGAGGCACAGAAGACTGATTCTCCCTCTCTCAATAGAGTCTGATTTCCTATATCTCTTCATCTATAGGTAGAGTAGTTAGAGCCTTAGGCTATTTTCTCCAACCACATTGGCATGCTAACTGGTGCAATCATTATACTGCTCTTGTTTAGGTGACCATATTAAGATCTCATGGGTGAAGTATCAATGTCATAACTAGAAGACACTATCTCTCAGCAGACATACCAGCTTGGTTCTCTGGCTTTTACAGTCTTCCTCATCCCTCTTCAATAAAGTTCCCTGAACTTTAAGTGTGGGGGCTATGTTGAATGTATATCAGTTTGTGGCTGGGAACCCCTCAGTCACTAGTTCTCTGCCTTTGATTGGTTGTATATTTCTGTAGTAGCCTCCATCATATGCAAATGGAAGCTTCTTTGATGAGGAGTAATAGCTACACACACCCATGTCTTTAGATTGGGGCTTTGAGGATACTGATATTTAACATAGAAAGTATAATTCAATATTTATGTATGCTCAACCATCATTTGTTGTCAGTGCTGTCCAGAAAAGTCATTGTAGATGGTTGTATAGTTTTAGGTTTATTACTATCCTTTAAAAATTCTGAATGTCAACATATTGCTTTCTGGCATTTGTTTAGTAGAGAAGAAGCCTAAGGACATTAATTTTGTTTTCATTTCAGGCTGGATAACCCATTACATTTCTCTGTTGTTTGTTTATAGGCTTTTTATTTGAATATTTTAGGTTATGGCAAATTCTCTTACTAATCCTGAACTGTAAACAAAATATAAATAATTATGTGAAGACTCCAGAAACTGAGAAAATATAGTGAGCTTCTATAGGGAATTGACAATTAGAAAGAAAGGACTTATTGTAAGTTTTTTGTTTTTTGGTTTTTTTCATATACTTTTTAGCCTGAGTGTAGGTCATGGTCAGTATCATGACAATAGTTCATTTTACAAGAAAAAAAATAGTTTTCTGGTGAGAGTAAGTGATGCCTAAATCTTTGGGCAATCACTTACTTTCGATATCAAGAGGCAGGTCTGAGGGAGAAAGCACAGAGGAGGTGCTTCTAAATCAAGACCAACCTTGCTATGTCTCTAATGATCATTGAACTATGAATGGGCAGACTGCACAGCTGGTGGTTCAGCAAAGAAATAGGAAAGGGCTTGATGTGTCAATTATAGGGGAACAAGGCTAACAACAGGTGCATGTGCTTACATTAGGATCTACTGAAAGGAGGCTGGAAGGTGTAAAGATATTGATAAACATACCAGTGCAGTGGTATTTGCTCCACCCATGACCTTGGGCTATAGGGCCTGAAGGAGGTGGTGCTTCCTGCCCATTGTACATGACATCTTATAAGGGAAAGGGGAAGGGTCACATGCTCCTTCTCCCTGCTCCTGCCTGCAAGGTGGATTCACTCCAGGTCAGATCATAGGACTTCATCAGTCTACTCCATTCTGTATTGGTGAGTGCATTTCCTCAGTTTATATCTTAATAAATTCTGTTACCCATTTAATAGACTCACGTGGATTGATCCTAATATACCAGAGGAATAATTGGAAGTATAAGTATTTTTAACATCTCTGTTTACCTCAGTTAGACCTATTTAAGGAAATGAAAAACTAAGTAAACAAGTAGTAATGGATGAAACAGATCATATACAGTGAAGTTACAGCCAATAAATACAGAATGGATGATAAAATTGAAGGTCACTTTTGGTTAACTACCATACTAATAATATTTATAAGCAAGGTTTGTCAGTGGATGTTCAAATGATGGAAACCATTTTAATTAAGGAGAGGATGTTTACACAGTTTCAATATCTCTGCACAGAAAATGCAAGAATCACAAAGATAAATTGATAACAAAAGATGAGAAGTTTGGGACACTTTCCTTCATTCTAACCAAGACAGGAGGTAAATGTTGCCAGTGATGGAAAAAGAGAGAGAACTTGCACTCACCAGGCATCCTTTACTTATTGTTCCATTAAAAGTGTAAAATGTGACTTGGATCATAAGGAATCCACCAGCCCAAGTTAAAGTAAGGAACATTCTGTAAAACAATGAAAGTCTGGTCAAGGCCATTTATAAAAGAAAGTATTTCATTTAGCTTATGGTTTCAGAGTGCGAGAGTCTACAATGACGGAGTCAAGGAAAAGCTGAGAGCTAGCAACTTGATGCACAACCACTAGGCAACAGAGAGAAACACACCAGGAATGGTATTTTGAAATAGTAAAGCTAGCCCCAAGTAGCACATCTCCTCCAAGGCCATTCTTCCTGATTCTTAATAGTTCTACCCACTAGGGACCTTTCTCATTTAAACCTCCACACTTGTCTTATCTCAAAGCTGAAAATACTACCTTATATTCAAAGGAGATCTACTTTTATCTGAAGCTCCTGTTCATTTCTTCTGCTCATTGCCAGGAGGTTTCATTTTCTTGAACTTCAGATCAACCCTTTTCTATTTGGTTTATATATGTCAGTATTTTGACTTTCTGTTTTCATGGACACATGCTATACTATGTTTTTTAACTTCTATATCACTCACAAACAAAAGTAAGGACAAGAAAATCAGCCATGTAAAAAGAACACAAGCCTTCTCATAATCTGAATGCTTCTCTATTAGATAATGATGAGATGTTCATTCCTCTTCTCCAATTCCCATCTATATAACATGCAGCACAGATTTTCTCCCTTTGCTACAAGCAGGTCATTACTGCATTTGCAAGATATCACATCTTCAGAATTCAAAATATCCTTGCAAATTCCCTCTCTTTACACAGTTGAGTAACTAACTGCTTGGATAAGCTATCTATTTATTTACATCATTGTCTTTAAATTAGAAATAAAGCCTAGACTGTTCACCATTGATGGAGATCACATAAAGTATTTTAAACTAAAGACAAGGAGTAAAGAGAGGTCTTCTTCATTACTTTCAGGCTATACTAAAAACAGTGAGTCATAAATAAACCTGATTCCATCCTTCATTGTAAACCCCTGAAAGTTGAAAAAAAAAATCTTGAATGGTAATACTCTTCAGCTCTCAGTAATAAAATTATTTTCAGCTTTGGAATTAAACAAGATATGTTTTTAACTGAAATTAGAATTTGGTAGAAGACCCATCACTATCAGTTATTCTAATCATATAATTTAGATTTCTTCTTTATTTGGATCACGTAAGAAGTTTGCATTATGAGTGGAGTAGAATCAGCTCTTGGTCAAAGCAAATGTCCAGCTGGGTAAAGAAAGGTGTCTAATTATTAATGCAAATGATGAATCACTATTTTCCACCTCTTGAATGTTTCTTAGGTAATTTTTTCAAAATTCATATTTTGATCCTGGCAATAACTATAATCTACAGAACTGAGAGCATGTTCTGTATTCTGGAAATTGCTTTGAAGGTACATATCTTAAAATAAATCAAGTTAAGATATAACTTTTGTTATTAGTTTTTAGCTGTACAGTAATAAACTGCAGTGAATGTGGCTGGATTTATTTCTCCTTTTGGGGATTTATTGGTGTTTTCTTTATAGCTTGATATATGAGCAATCATTGTAAATGTTCCATTGGCTCTTGAAAAGAAGGAGCAGTGCTTACATAGGATTTAGGATTTGAAATACAATCACACATAAAATAAACCCTATTAATATATTACACAGACCAATTTTTGTTTCCTTGCTCTGTCAAAGACACTGTTAAAGTTTTCCAATTTGTGCTACTGACCAGCTCTATTTATATTTTTTTCTGCATGTTAAATATTGAAAATCCTAGGTTAAAGATTTACCACCATTCTGGTTTTGTACTTGATGGCTTGTGTTTCCAGTACAAATATAAATGAACTACATAGTGCATGTGTATATGTAGATTATATTTTACTTTATTTTCAAGGGTAAAAGGTTATGTTAAAACTTTATATGACTATGTTTATTGTTAAGCATATATATAACTTTATTTTTTTATATTTAGAAACTGGATTATTATGCACCTTAGATCTCATCACAGTTTTCTATCTGTTGTGAGTTGTTGTTGTTTTTAATTATCTTCTGCATAATTAAATTTTATGTTGAAATCTACTAAGTTATTATTGAAAATTTTACAATATTTTACATTTTTAAGTTTTATAAATTTCATTATCTGGTTTTGTTTTTTTTTGCTAAGCCATGTAGGTCATTTTTCTTTATCCGTGTATCTTGTGAACAGTATGGAATTCATTTATAAAAGAAGGCATGTGTGTGTGTATGTGTGTGTGTGTGTGTGTGTGTGTGTGTGTGTGTAAAGGCCAGGTCTCCCATGAGTATCAATAAAAACACAGTATATTAAGTTGAAGTAAGACTAAGCACCTCTCCATATATTAAGGCTGGGCAAGGCAACCCAGTATGAGGATTATATGGTGATATTGTGTCCCCCAATATATTGTGCACCTTAATAAACTTATGTGGGGTCAGAGAACAGAACAGACACTAGATAGACATAGAGGCCAAAAAAAATGGTGGCACACATGCCTTTAATCCTAGCATTCTGGAGGCAGAGATCCATGCGGATCTCTGTGAGTTCAAAGCCACACTGGAAACAGCCAGGCATGGTGACACATGCCTTTAATCCCAGGAATTGATGGCCAGAAGCAGAAAGGTATGTAAGGTGTGAAAACCAGAAACTAGAGCCTGGTTAAGCTTATAGGCTTTTGAGCAGCAGTTCAGCTGAGATCCATTGGGATGAGGACACAGAGGTTTTCAGTCTGAGGAAAAAAGATCAGCTGAGGAATTGGCAAGGTGAGGTGGCTGTGGCTTGTTCTGCTTCTCTGATCTTCCAGCATTCACCCCAATACTTGCATTCAGGTTTGATTTTATTAAGACCTTTTAAGATTTGTGCTACAGGATTATGGTCCCAAAAGCCATTAAAAGTGTGGATGACAACCCCTTTTCCTGCTGTTAGGACTCCTACAAGAGGATGGAGCTACACTACTGTAACATATATGCAGAGTGCCTAAGTCATTCCCATTCAGGCTATCTGGTTGTCTATTCAGTTACTGCAAGTCCCTATGAGCCCAAGTTAGTTGATTGTGTGAGTCTTCCTGTGGTGTCCTTGACCCCTCTGGTTCCTACACTCCTTTCTCCTCCTCCTTTTCAGGATTACCCAAACTCTACCACAGTGTTTTTTTGTTTTGTTTTTTATTAAGAGATTTTCTATTTGTTTTACATATCAACCACGGATTTCCCCCGTCCTCCCTACTCCCACCCCCAGCCTTCCCCCCAAACCTACCTACCCCCCATTCCCACCTTCTCCAAGGCAAGGTCTCCCCTGGGGAGTCAGCAGAGCCTGCACCAAGGCTGAGCAAAGTGTCTCAGCATAGGCACTAGGTTCCAAAAAGCCGGCTCATGCACTAAGGACAGGCCCTGGTCTCACTGCCTGGGAGCCTCCTAAACAGTTCAAGCTAATCAACTGTCTCACTTATCCAGAGGGCCTAGTGTAGTAGTACTATGGGGCTCCTCAGCTATTGGTTCACAGTTCACATGTTTCCACTAGTTTGGCTAGTTTTCTCTGTGCTTTTTCCAATCATGGTCTGGATATCTCTTGCTCATATAATCCCTCCTCTCTCTCATTGACTGGACTCCTGAAAAATATGAAATGCTTCACTAATTTGCATGTCATCCTTGCACAGGGGCCATGCTAGTCTTCTCTGTATTGTTCCAATTTTAGCATATGTGCTGCTGAAGTGAGCGCTCCACCACAGTGTTTGGCTGTGGGTCTCTGCATCTGATTCCATCAGTAGCTGGATAGGGACTCTCTGATGACTATTGGGCCAGGTACATCAATCTGGTCACAGGAAATGGCCAGTTCAGGCCACTTAATTGCTATTGCTAGGAGTCTAAGCTGGGGTTCTCCCCATTGACTCCTGGGAGATGCCCTTGAAACAGACTTCTACCAGATCCTGAGATGCCACCCACAGTGGTCTCCCTCAGTGCCTCCCCTAACCCGATTGCTCATGTTCAATCCCTACCTTAGGTGGGTACAAGGGATCAAACTGAGGTCACCTGTCCTACATATTAATCACCTTTATCCACTGAACCATCTCACAGGCCACTACACTGTGTTTATTAGTTTTTCTTTTAATATAGGTGACTTTTTTCTGAAATACTGTAAAAGAAATTATCTGTCATGTCTTTCCTAGTTAACTTCATCTAAATGTAATATACCAAACATTGTATTGTATTATATTGTAGTTATTTTATCCAAATTCTGGATTTCAAGGCCTGTCTGTGTTGTTGATTGTATCCATATATCACTTGTTAAGTTTCAAGAATATTGCATTGAATGAGCAGATGTGTTATCAAAAAAAACATCCCATTGTTTACCTGATGTACATTTAGGTCCCCTTTCTTCTTTTTATACGAATTGGATGCTGTGACTATCTTTGAGCAAATTTTTGCCAGCTATTGTGGTGATATTGTGCTCCCCAAAATATTGTACACCCTAATAAACTTATCTGGGGTCAGAGAACAGAACAGCCACTAGATACAGAGGCCAGAAAATGGTGGCACTCACACCTTTAATCCTAGCATTCCAAAGGCAGAGATCCATCTGGATCAGCCACACTGAGTTCAAAGCCACACTGGAAACAGCCAGGCATGATGACTCATGCCTTTAATCCCAGAAAGTGATGGCAGAAAGCAAAAAAGTATTTAAGGCATGAGGACCAGGAACTAGAGCCTGGTTAAGCTTTTAGCTTTTGAGCAGCAGTTCAGCTAGCTGAGATTCATTTGAATGAGGACTCAAAGGCTTCCAATCTGAGGAAACAGGATCAGCTGAGGAATTGGCAAGGCAAGGTTGCTGTGGCTAGTTCTGCTTTTCTGATCTTCCAGCATTCACCCCAATACCTGGGTCCAGGAATTTATTAATAAGACCTTTTAAGATTCATGCTACAAGCTATATGGCATATTTTTTCCTTAGTATATTATACAGTGGAATTTCTTCCTGGGGTGGGCAGGCGTCTGAAGTCCATGCAGTCACTACAGAATTTTCCAAAGTGCTTAGAGTGTTTTTTCTGTCGCTGTAATGGGTCCATCTGCTTCACATATCCAGCTTGGGCAAGTGGGGGAATGGGTGACACCAGGGTCTCTGCGAACCTTTGAAGGTCCAGAAAAATTAGAAGCACTTTTGTATTAATATTAGGAATCATTTGACTTTTCTTTCACATTGACATCTACTGGGATACAACAAAAGCAGTTTTTGATAAAAATAAACCTGCTGATATTTAAACATTTATGCACCAGTTACAATAAACCACACAGGATGCCATTGTTTTCTTCACAGTGGAACAAATGGAGGAAACAAGGAAAACCACATAGAGCAAAATTCATGAGTGTCCTGGATGAATGAACAAAAGTGGATAATTTAACTAAGTTGAAAACCCCAAGGACATTCAATTTTGATATTCTCTGTTACCTGATGGAAAATACACATGATACTGACACTTCTGAAGTAAGATTTTTTTTTGACAAAACTTACTTTAATTATGAGTGACATGGTAGCTTTTTTAAAAAAGGTACATTGTTTTTTCCATAGGGTAACTGGCTATGTCTATTCACAGTGAGGAATTATTACAAATCTTTCAAAAGTTAACTGTTTACTACTTCAGAAAAAAATGAATATGTTACCGTGACAAAATTCATTTTTAAATAAAACTTTAAAGCTCAGAAAACTTCTACCAGCTTTCCACTATTTAAAGATGTACCTGAGAAGATTGATGATAACAGTAATATTTGTGGCTTTTCCTATTACACAATACATTGTGTCAACTGTACCATTTAAGGAACCAATGTTTTAAAAAAACAAACAAACAAACAAAAACAAAAAACCCAACTAAACAAAGAAGACCTATAATATTATACAATGATGCTTGAATATAAAATTCATTTCTCAGTTTAAGACTGAGCAATAAATGGGCTTTAGTATAACAGAATGTGGGGTAATTTATTGACATAAGCGTTAACATTCTAAAACGGCTGAAATTTTCCAATAAATTGATTTGCTTAAAATGTTAAAAAGGTATGTCTCTGATTTCTGCTTACTTATTTTTTTAGGCTTCATCTTCTGTGTTGAGTTTCTAACAACTTCTCTTGAAAAATGTTACTAAGCCTTCCTATTTATGTGACCAATATTTGCTAAATGCTCTCCTTCCTCTTCCCTCTCACCCCCTCCTTCTTTTCTCTTTTATTTTCTTTCCCAATCTCTACATCACTGTCTTTCTTTCCTATATTGGGGACTGACCAAGGCCTTATGCATGATCCACAAGCTTTTGAGCTGAGCAATATCCCATCCCTAATGTATTTTTTTAAATTCTAAAGTAGTCATTTGAATTTTTTTGATGATGTCTTTCTCTCAAGTTGATTTTTTATCATCCTGTAAACATTAAAATGTATTTGTAATTGCTAAATTCAACAACTGGGTTATCCTTCATTTCCTCTATTATCTTTGATTGTTAATGGTTTGTGTGTGTAGCAATTTAATTGTGTACAGGGAACTGTAGAAAACATTTTGTGGACCCTTTGGAGCCAATTTTCTTTCAAATATATAGATTTTTATGTGGCAGAGAGACATTTAAATGATCATAGATTTCTTTGATTTTGCAGGGACTTCTTTATAATGAATGAGTCTTCTGACTTTACTCAGCCATTAAGTAAATAAGTTTTAGTCCTGGGTTGACTTGTGAGACAATAAGTGGATGGACTCTGCACAGTGTTAACTGAGCTTATCAATACTTTAAAATCTATTCCTTCCTAGCATCAGGAACATTCTAAAAGTCCTGCCTCCTAACTCCTACTTGCTTCAAGGTTTATTAAATCTTTTCTCTGCATGTTGCTTTTCATTTTTAGATTTTAATTTTTTTTGCATGTGTCTGTGTTTTAATACACATGTATGTGTACTGTGTGAAGCCAGAAGAGGGTGTCGAATTATCTGGAACTAGTGTTACAGGTAGTTGTCAGCCTGCTGATGTGGGTGATGGAAACCAAACACATTTCCTCTACAAGAGCAGCAAGCATAATTCCCTTCTAAGCTAGCTCTTTAGCTCCCTGAATGAGGATTTTTAAGCCATGTTCAAGGATTTGAGAGAGTTGCATGTAAAATGTTAGATTTTGTATCAATAGTACCCTCTTTCTCAGTCATTTTCCATCTTCCTGCAGCAGTGGGATCTGATGTATAAACTGATGACATGACCTCTCCATGGCATAGTTAAGGGTAAGGCCTTTATTGTAAATATGAGATAGACAACAGCCACAGGCACCTGGAAGAGTCGAGAGCAGAGAGAGAAAGAAGTAGACTAAACATGGCCAGCAGACTGGATCTCTCCAGGGCTATCTGTGAGAGAAGAAAGAATAGCAGGGGAAAGAACAGAAGAAACAGTAAGAGGAGGAGAGAGAGAGAGACAGAGAGACAGACAGAGGGAGAGGGAGAGATAGAGAGCATGTAGAAAAGAACAGCAAGATTATAAGCAGAATAAATAGCTGCAGGGAGTGGCGTCCTTGGAGGTAATATAAGATAGGGGGGGAGGTAAAGGGCTAGGAAGCTACAGTGAACTTTGGAATGTGTAACAGGTGCTTGTGATACTGAGGGAACCTGGAGGCCTGTATGAGTTTTGATACGCTGAAAACCACCACGGGTAGCCATAGGTCCCTTCTGCCAGAGGCAAGGAAAATGACCCCTTTTGGCAGATGGGAGCAGTCTCACAATTTCCTGAGGAATGCTGACTTTTATCTAACTGCCAGGAATCCTCCTGTAGTCCAGGCTGAGCTCATTTCTGGATATTTGGACTGCCTTTTGGAGTTTGGGGAATTGGAGTTTCCTTTGGACCTGGTACCCTTACTTCTTCTGACTTTTGTCTTTATGGCCTAAAATCTCAGGCTACAGGAGCAAATGTAACTATCTTCAAGGTAAAAACTCTTAGCATATTCCATTTTTCTTCCTGTAATTGTATTATTTATAGTTTTTTGCCTGTTTATGTTTGTTGAATTGTGGCTTTAGACTATTTGATATTTTGTACAGAATTTATTCATGTTCATAGTCATAGAATTAATACAACACAATATTTCTGCTGTTTTCATAACTAGATATCCCCTGCTGATCAGACTAATTTTCTTTCAATTATGTTTATGTTGTTGCCAATGAGAGTAGCAAAAATATTTGATCTGTCATACTATTTCATAATTTTATTTCAAAAATATTCCTTGCTTTATTTTTTCCCTTATAATAATTTTTTAATAGCTTGGTAAACATTGAGGAATAATATTCACCCAGAAGTAGAGAAAGATAGAGTCATGGGTTGCCATTGGAAGAGCAGATAAGAACCAGTTTTAATGCTGTATAACTGATTAATGACATTTATAACCCATGTGTAGCAAATCCGTGCTAACAAATGGCAGCAAATTAGAAGCAGCTTCAGTCTAATGCACATTCCCTGGGCATTATCCAGTCAAGAGCAATCTGCTCCAAGCAATTGGGATGCTGCAGATGTAGTCACATATTTACCGTTCTATAAATCCATTCGTCTACAACTTCAGGTGTTACAAAACCACAGTGTGCATGGCTAGCAGTGTGCTCTGTTTAGAAAGACCATGTCTGACCACTATTACTCTTTCCTTTTGTATCTAAAAAAATTTATTAAAAGGAAAGTTATGTTCCCCTTTCAACTGCTTCCTTGTATCCCACAGTTTCAAGGTGTCCAACATTTTCTAACCTAAAATTTTCTGGGTGGCTCAATGGACTTAGTGAGTTATTTGTGTGGACATGGTTGGGGTATTATCAGAAATTCTAGGGAGTCCCTTCATCAGATGATACCGAAGAATCTGGATTCCCCTCTTGGGGTTCTTAGTCTCACAGACAAAAACAGTTACAAAAAGACTCAAAAGGAGGCTTGGAGGAAATTTTAGGAGAATTTGAAGGATCCTCCCCCTCAGGGCAGGCAAGGCATAAATCTCAGCAGCAGCCTGGAGGAACACAATGGAGAAGAAAAAGAAAAAAGCCACAGTACTTGAGTTGAGCAGGTATGGAGGTCAGCTACATGGTGGCAGACGAGCATATGGTGAGCAATAGTGTTTAGAGAAATAGCAAGAAATTCAAAGTGTTAGGGAAAGCATCCTTAGGAATAGTACAGGAAGAAGAAAACAAAAAGTTACATTCAGAGTAAAGGGCATACTTATGAAGTAGAAGGTCTAGGACCCCAAAGCTACTGTGCATCTGGGTGGGGATTCTGGGAAGAAAAGGGACATTCTACCATTGGATGAATAGTTATTTTTCTATCTCTCAATATATATTTGTATATACAATAATATATGTACACACACGCGCACACGCGTACACACACACATCTCATGGCTTAAGGTAAATCCACATTTCTAGAGGCCATAGGATATTTCACCTTCCTGAAAGGTGGTCACTAATTCAGGTGGTTGACCAGCCCATCTGGAATGTTTGGGATTCACCTAGGCCAAATATTTCATTCTCCTCACCAGAAGGAAATAATACCCCCTCAATGGGCCTTGAGTGCTGTGGTCAGCGCTTCTATTTACTCTGGCTCTCACATTCTCTCTTCCTTTTTCCATGTAAGCAATAAAATAATCAATGAAATGAAAATTTGCTTCTTTGAATAGATAAAACATTTAACAAATTAAATCAACCAAGTATAAAAGAGATAAGATGAAAATCAACAATATTGTAAATGAAAAGGGAACTATTACAATAGATACCATCAAAATTCAGAAAATCATAAAGATATATTGATAGAATTTCTAGTCACTTCCCCATGACCAGGCATGGGTTGCAGAGAGGTTTAATCATTCTGGGCTCCTTAAGTCCAACTAATCTGTGTGCTGCATGGTCACATAATTTGCATTCTGCGTGATTACATAATCTATGTGCATGCATGGTGTAGCTACATAAGCCCATATGTGCATGCATGGGGGAATTCATAAAAGGCATACCCCACTTACCCTCACCCTCTTTCTGCACAGTCTTTTAATAAGCCTAAGGACATCTCTTCTGCCCCTTCTCCTAATAAACTCTTAGAGTGCATTTTGTTGTGCCTTGTGACTTTTCTCGTATGGTAAACAGCACTGTATAATAAATAACATATATGGTCACCTAGATAAAACCTAAACAGAGACGTTTGGAAGGAAAAAAAGCTATGAACCAAATGGACCAAACAGATATCTACAAAACATTTCACTTCAACACAAAAGAGTAGACCTTGTTACCTCATGGAACATTCTCCAAAATTGATCAAATACTTGGTCACAAAACAAATCTCAACAGATACAATAAAATTGAAATAATGCCCTGTGTCCTATCAGAGCACCATGGATAAAAAGGTGGATTTTTAACAATAATACAATAAAAAGAAAGCCTACAAACTCATGAAAACTGAACAATTCTTTACTGAATGACCGCTACTGGGTCAATGCATAAATAAATAATAATAAATAAACAAACAAACAAATAAATAAATAAATAAATAAAATCGTAGAATTGAAATAAAATGCATGCAGAACACACCCAAACTTATGGGATAGAATGAAAGTGGTGGTAAAAGGAAAGCTTATGCCACTAAGTGCCTTCATAAAGAAATTGGAGTGATCTTATTCTACCAACTCCACAGCATACCCAAAAGCTCTAGCACAACCACAACAACAATCAAAGCAAGCTCACCCAAAAGGAGTAGATGGCAGGAAATAATCAAACTGAAATCTAAAATCAATAACAGAAACAAAGAGAACAATTCAATAAACAAAGAGTTGGTTCTTTGAGGAAATAAAAAAGATAGTCAAAACCTTACCCAAATTAACTAAAAGACAGAGAGGAAATATCCATATTAACAAAAATCAGCAATGAAAAGGCGGGTATAACAACAGACACCAAGGTAATCCAAAGAATCATTAGGTCATACTTTAAAAACCTATATTCCCCCAAATTGGAAAGTCTAAAAGAAATGGATAATTTTCTCTATAGATCCTACTTACCAAAGTTAATTCAAGGTCAGATAAACAATGTAAACAGATCTAAAACCCCTAAAGAAATAGAAGCAGTCATTAAAATCTTCTAACCAAAGAAGTCCAAAACAAGTTGGTTTTAGCTCACAACTCTACCATATTTTCAAAGGAGAGCTAATACCAATACTTCTCAAATTATTCCACAAAATATAAGTAGAAAAAACATTGCCAAATTCATGTTATACGCCCACAGTCAACCTGATACACAAACCTTACAAAGATTCAATAAAGAGAGAATTACAGAAAAATTTCTCTCATGAACATAGATGCAAAAATACTCAATTTGCAAACTGAATCCAAGAACACAACAAAAAGATCATCCACCATGACCAAGTAGGCTTCATATTAGAGATTCAGGGATGATTAAATACATGAAAACCAGTCAATGTAATCCACCATATAAACAAACTAAAAAAAGAAAACAATATGACCATCTTATTAAATGCTGAAAAAGCCTTTGACAAAATGCAACACCTTTTCATGAAGAACATCTTGAAAAGATTAGGGATACCAGAGATATACCTAAACATAATAAAGGCAAATTACAGCAAGCCTATAGTCAACATCAAATTAAAGGGAGAGAAAATCAAAGCAATTCCATTAAAATCAGGACCAAGACAAGCCTATTCACTCCCTCCATGTCTATTCAAAATAGTAACTGAAGTTCTAGGGGGACCAATATAACAACTGAAATTGATCAAGGGGATACAAATTGGAAAGGAAGAAGTCTAAGTGTCATTTGCAGATCAAGTGTCATTTGCAGATGACATGTTAGCATATGTCAGCAACATGTATGTATGTATGTGTATATATATATATATATATATATATATATATATATATATATATATATACATATGTCAGGGAATTCCTATAGCTGATATAGATGATAAACACCTTTTGGGGAAGTGGCTGGGTAAAAGATTAAGTAAAAAAAAATTATTAAATTAGCTCTTCTATACAAACTATGAAAATGGACTGAGAAAGAGTTCAGAGAAACTATACCCTTCACAATAGCCAAAAAATAATATAAAATATCTCGGGGTAACTCTAATCAAGTAAAAGAAAAACTTGAATGAACAAACACTTCAAGTTTTAGAAGAAAGAAAATGAAGAAGATATTAGAAGGTGGAAAGATTGTTCATACTCATGGAACAGTAGGATTAGCACAGTAAAAATGGCCATTTTACCAGGAGCAATCTGCAGATTTAATGCAATATCCATAAAAATTCCAGTGCAATTCGTTACAGATCTTAAAAGGAAAATTCTCAATTTCATACAGAAAAACAAAAGCCCATGATAGTTAAAACAATCCTATACAATAAAAGAACATCCAGAGGTATCATCATTCCTCATTTCAAGCTGTACTACAGAACTATAGTAATAAAAACGACATGGTATTGGCATAAAAACAGACAAGTTGATCAATGGAATTGCATCAAAGGCCCAGGGATAAGTCTATACATCTACAGATACCTGATTTTTATTAAAATTGCCAGTGATATACAACAGAAAGAAGTATCTTCAACAAATGGGTCTGGTCTAAGTGGATATGAGCATATAGAAGAGTGCAAGTTGATCTATATCTATTGCTCTGCATGAAACTCAACTCCATTTGGATCAAAGACCCCAACATAAAACCAGATATACTGAAATTGATAGTAGAGAAAGTTGGGTATAGCCTTGACTGCATTGGGACAGGAGACAATTTCCTGAACAAAAGAGTAATGGCTCAGGCACTAACAATAACAATCAATAAATAGGACATCATGGAACTGAAAGGCTTCCTTAAGTCAAAAGACACTGTCAATAGAATGAAAGTGTTGCCTATAGAATGGAGAAAGATTTTCACCAACTCCACATCTGACAGTGGTCTGATCTCCATAATATATAAAGAACTCAAGAAACTAGACATTAACGAACCAAATAATCTAATTAAAAAATGGGGTCAAAGTGCATAGAACTCTCAACAGAAGAATCTTAAATGGCTGAGAAACAAAGAAATGTTCAACATTCTTTGCCATCAGTGAACTGAAAATCAAAATGACTATGAGATTCTACTTTGCACCTGTCAGAATGGCTGAGATCAGAAACACAAGCAACAACTCATGCTGTAGAGGATGTGTAGCAATGGGAACACTCTTCTATTGCTGATTGGATGGCAAACTAAGATAGTTACTATGGAAATCAATAAGGCAGTTCCTCCAAAAATTGGGAATCAATGTACCTCAAGACCCAGCTATACCATTATTGGGCATATACCACTTTTGGGCATATACCCAAAGGATGCTCTATTCTACGACAAGAACACTTGCTCAATCTTTTGCGTTACAGCTTTATTCATAAAGACCAGAAACTGGAAACAACTTAGATGTCCCTCAACAGCTGAATGATAAAGTAAATGTGGCACATTGACACAATGGAATATTACTCAGCTGTTAAAAAACAATAACATCATGAAATTTGCAGGCAACTGGATGGAACTAGAAAAGATCATCCTGGGTGAGATAACCCATATCCAGGAAGACAAACATGGTATACTTTTACTTTTAATTGGACATTAAATCATGGAAAATCCTGCTACTATTCACAAACTAATATAGTCTTAGTAACAAAGAGGACTCATGAGGAGACACATGGTTCTCCCTGGTAAGAATAAATAGAATAGATTTGATGGTTAGTTTGAGGGCAGGTGGAGATGGGAACAGGAGGGAGGAGGTGGGCAGGGGAGCAATGGAAGAAGAAAGTACTCAGAGAGAAGACTAGAATTGGGTGGGGGGCATCAGTGGGACGACAGAGACATAGAGCAGTGGAAACCTCCTAAAATACAGGAGAGTGACCCTAGCAAGTTCTGTTGATTTTTCACTCTGTTGGATTACACTTACACAACGGTGGATTTCTGTAAGTCATCAGTAATTTTTCTACCAGCCCTAAAATTTAATAACTTTTTAAATGCATGTAGCCAATTATCCATATTTCCTGTGGACAATACAGTGATTTGAATAATATCTTAACAAAATTAACGTCTATTAAGGAAACGAAAATCTCATGCCAAAAATTTTATAGCAGCTTTTGCTACCTTTTGCTCTATGTAAGAAGCATCTTTCAGTTCATCTTGTGTCTAAGACATCCCATCTATGTAAATGGTGTTTCTGTAATCATTTTGCAGAAATGGAAACTGGAACATATAGGAATGAAGTGATTTCAGAGATGGTGTGTGAATTTGGAGAAATCAGTGAACTTGAATCAATGCTAGGAACAAACACAAGGTGTTGCATTCAGTGCTCTAGGAAGGTAAAAATCCACTTCAATATAAATCTTCTCTAAAACTACTATACTTAGTCAATGTCTGGTGAGACAGAGGCAAGGGAAGTGGTATTTAGCCAACAAAAGTATTTAGAAAGCAAGCAATCTAGAGCTACAGGAAACCAGTAAATATATCCTAAAATATTTAATTAGATTTCTTTCACTTTTCCATATTTATATGTAGAAAAGGCAAAGCTAAAATGTAATTGAAATGTTTACAAAGCGAAAAATAGCACTTAAGAAGAAAAGTTTAAAAAAACAACTAACATTTCTGACTTCTTGCATTTAAGCTCTGTACTACCACAAATAAGAACATTATTTATAAAATACAGCTACAATAATGCTTCCTGGAGATTAGCATAGAGAATATATATCGGCAGTAAAACCATAAATGGACTAGGCAGGTGCAATATCATAGCTGTGTTCATTAATACAGTGGTATTTGGGTCTGAGGAGAACTTTAGATGCAGGATAGTTTTATCCTTTAATCTTTTTATTTAAAAATGGAATTAGAATAGTTTGTAATGGTGTGTAAAACTCTCTAAAAATCATGGTAGAGTTTAAAATTAAAGTACTATGTATTCATTACATAAAATGCAGGAAACACTGGCAAGTAAAAGCAAGGAAATCTACTACTGATAACCAACCACAGGCAATACTTGGACATATCTCCTTTGTGTGTGTGTGTGTGTGTGCGCACGTGTGTGTGTGTGTGTGTGTGTGTGTGTGTGTGTGTGTGTGCGTGTGTGACAGAGAGAGACTTTATTCATATGTGAGATCTGCTTACAATGTCATTAATGATACAAAAATCATGTGGCTACTGTATCGATTCACCTGTCCCAGACTACCAATGTTTTGAATCCCTAACTGTTCTGTGGTTCCCTCTTCCCATTTGAAAACATTCTTTGTCCAAAGCCACTTTAAATTGTTGCTAAAAGGAATCTGTGTTAGGAGCTTCCTTCTGATGTTACCCCTCAGAGAGATATCCATGCTCCTCATTCTGTAGTCCATGCTGTCATCTGAATTTGACCATCTGGGGTTCTACAACCTCATCCAACATATATAATGATTTCTATATATGAGATGTCTTAGGATTTTGATTCAAGTTTTTGTATCATAAAAACTCTAAGTCACAACAGAATGAATGAGCTTGGATGAGGTCAAAGGTATTAATAAACTTATTTAATTCTCTTGGCTTATTATTTCTACATGTAATAATGTATTGTAAATTTTACAACTTCTATCCATATTCAGGTAGTTTTTATTTATGAAAAAATCATCATACTTTTATGTTTTAAACTAATGACTCTTTTTCTCTCTTGATGGGAACCTTACAACTGAATTTCAATTTTCTTACATTATCAATTTTCTTTCCCCATTAATGTTGGACCTCGATTTAATTTTATTTTTATCATTGCCCAACAACATTATGTTCCCTTCTACCTCCTTGAGCATGGCTTAAAAAATCTTCTTCAAGTTCCAAATTTCTGAATCTACTAAAGAAACAAGAGAACACTTCATGGTTTAGGCATAGGAAATGGCTGTCTGAGTGGGATTTCAATAGCTCAGGAAATTGACATCATTATGAGACTTGGAGATATAGCTCATAGCAGATAACTTAGTGTGTACAAGGTCATGAGTTCAATTCTGGGCACTACAGAAACAGACAGATGGGTCTGATAGGAGAGTTTATTTCACACACTTCTACATATTAAGGAAACAATCAAAAGATTAAGGAGTGAGAAGACGGGGGTGGATCTCTACAAGCTATTCACCTAAAGATTAACAAGTTTCTGTCAAATGAGGATCCTCTGGGCAAACAAACAAAATGTGAATTAAGAAAACCTAATGCTGATCCCCTAGTCTCAAAGATCAGACCTTCTCATGAGCCTGTGAAATCAGGTTGATCAAACCTTTCTGTTCCTGGGGAGGCAGAGTTTATATTCTTGTTCCACAAAACTAAGAGCCTTAAGAAAATGAATCTTTGGCCACTGTCACACTTTAAGATTAAGGGATCAATGTATTGTAGGGAAGTGTGGTAGGTTAAAAACCCTAGGAACAGTAAAGGGGCGCAGGAGAGGAAAGCAGCCCTCATGTCAGCATGTGGCTGCAAGTCTCTCACCAACTGAATGTCCAAAACTCTGCCAGAACCAGCAAAAGTTTTGGTGAAGGTGACCCACATTTAGACAATATTTTCTTCTCATGGAAAAATGTTTCCAGCAAAAATGTTAAAATAGCAGTGATCATGCTTAAGCCAAAAATAGATGAAAAAGTTTAACTTTACCTCTTACCATCTATAAACCTGTACTTAAAAAAAAATCTTACAAACTGTGGACTGTATTTACAAGCAAAAAGTGTCTTGAATTCATACATATCATAACTTTTGATCTCTTTTGAGCACTGTGTTTATCTTTTCAATCTATGGACCTTAATATACTGCCTAAATTGAGTCAAAATCTTATTTTGAAAAAGTACTACAGATATAAATATATCAAAATATTTAGACTCATCCCTTTAATGTCTATAGAGTAGGTGACATAAAAAGATACTAAAATGTGATACATGTATGTTTTATCCTTTGTAAATACATATATTTAAGCCATTTAAACATGAGTCTCTTTAGAAACCTGAGGATCTTGAGTGTGTATTAGTGACTCTTAAGTCAGTCTTAACTTGAAATTCTCTGTCTCCCCTTGTTCTCTCTCTTTCCATTACTCTTAACACTTGCCCTTAAATCTACACTAAATCATATTCTTAATAAACATCAATTTTGTTTCATAAAAAGGACACAAAAAGTAAACATCTAATAACTAAATAATTAAATCAACACATAGGCAAATGAACTGAGCAGACATTTCTAAAGTGAAGTACAAGGACTTATAAATATGTAAAATATGTTTTATTACTTTAGCCACCAGAAAAATGCAGTTCTAAAGCATCTGAGCTTGCATTTCATCCTACAAAGTTTGGATAGCTTTACAAAAGCAAATGAGACAAATGACAAGAAGATGTGGGGGAAATTGAACACTATACATTGCTGGTGGTAATGTAAACTAGTGTACCCACTGTTAAAATGAGTATGCAGATAACTCAACATATTAAAAGTTGAATTACCATGGTATCAATCTATAGCACATATAGACATATGCCAAAGGAATTTATGACAATATACAATAGAGGTAATTACATATCCACGTATCTGTCCTTCTACATAAGAAAAGTTATTGAATGAACCTAGGTACTAATTAAATGGATGAATGTATAGAAAGGATGTGGATGTGATTCAGCCATAAAGAAAAAGAACATAATGTCATTTTTAGAAAACACTGATAGAACTCCATATGTCCACATTAATTGAAATAATTCAGACTTGTACGACACATATAACAATTTTTCTCTCTAAGGGGCTATGTTGAAAGTAAAATGGAGGCAATTATAAGAAATGTGGAAGAAGATAAGAAGAGTCATAGGGGAAAGGTAATAAGGGGATGAACATAAAAGGTATGCCTGCTTGTAACCCACTGTGACATTATAGTGGACTGTGTACTTAAAATGAGGCAGAAAGAGTCTAAGATCCAGAGGAGATGGAACACACCAAGAAAACAGGCCCTCTAAATCAACACAATCGATGAACATATGAAGTCATAGAGACTGACTCACCATTCATAGGGTCTACATGGATCTGCACCAGATAGGGTCCTAGAGCTGAAAGGAGAAGTGGACATATTATCCATCCTTAACCCCAAAGCAATCTCCAGTTGATAACCACTTTTAATGAAAGTTTAGTTTCCAAAAAGTTTTTCCTCAGTTTTCTCACTAAGAAAAGAAACCAGTCTTAAGGATAGACTGCATGCTAACAGTAGATGGCCAACAGAAAATGAAGAGAAGGGCATCTTTGGAGATTCCTTGTCTCATAATGTCATTTAAGGCTATTCTTCTTTTATTTATTTTTATTTTAGTTATATATATTTTTTTCTTTCTTTTTACCCTACAGGCCCTTTACACATATATCACGGCTTCCAGTTTATTGTTCTTATGGGGTTCCTGAGTACGTGAATGAGTGGGTCTCTGTTTCTTGTGCCTTCTCTTGGGCTCTTTTCCTTCTGTTTTTGTTTTTTTTTTCTTTTGTCCAATTCTGATGTTAGTATTTTTGTTTAGTATTTATATTATCATATATTTTCAAATCAATCATATTGTTTATTGTAGAAGCCTGTTTGTTTTCTAATGAGGGACAGAAGGGAATGGATCTATATAGGAAGAGATGAGGGGAGGAATTGGGAGGAGTAGAGGGAGAGAAGCCATAAAAATAATACCATATTTTTAAAATAAAAAAATATGTCACAGATATTTTAGTCATAAAACTACAGTGGTTGGCACAGCCAAGGGCATCACAGGGACCTGGAAAGGTGAGTAATGGTAGACAGAGAGACACGAGACTGAGTTCACTTCAACTCAGGATTTGTATATGTGTTTATGTTGTTCAGTTAGCTACAAAAGAGAGCACTTGAAGCCAAGCTGGAGCTAAGAGTATCTGTGGTCCTTTATTTGACTGCCTTCTACACTTTCTGGTCTTGGTGGTCCTGGTCTTGTTTTGCGCTAGAGGACATTCTTCCTAGGCTTTAATTATGCCTGTTGTTTTCTGCAGTCATAGCCACAACAAGGTCAAGGTTTGTGTATAAGAAAGAAACCTCAAACCATCTGAACCCCAACACCAAACCCTGGGATAAATGACTGAAATGACAGATAACACTCCACCAATAATGTCAGCAACACTATGAACTCCCACTATGCGTTGAGTGTCTTATATCCATGATCGAATTTGTGACATAGATTGAACACACCATTATTTCTACATTACAAACAGACCACAAGGACTGGCAACATTTTTTTAATGTTGCCTCAAAAATGGTGGCTCCAGAAGAAGAACTCATGTCTACCAGACTCTACAAAATACTATTGTATCAGTTATGAAACAATTACACTATTGTGTAATTCTTTCAAAATAAGCTACTTGAAAAAACTGAGACATGACTTCAAGTATCCAAAGCTAGGATCCTACTTTGCTTTATGTTGAGGAAGACCTCAGACTTCTGCTTATATTGTCTTATTCCATAAAGTGCCCATATTACAGCTGTGTCCTATTAGGCCTAGTTTATACAATGCTTGAGATTAATCCCATGGATTCATGCATTCTAAGCAAGCACTCTACAAACTAAGCCACAATCCTAAACCTTCAAAATTGGGCAAGTCTAACTGTTAGCATTATAAAATTTACTCTAGACTTCCAGTATTTACACATCCTACACATTGCTGAGTTGAATTGAAATCCCAGGAAGGACCCATCCTATTTGTCTCTTCATATCCCTAATGCATCATTTTCTATGTTACTAAATTGGATTTTTTTTCCTGGTGTTTAACTATATGCCTGGGAGTTGTTGTATTAACTTTGGGATGAAGTTCAAGTATTGGTGGGATTCCCTAAACAAAATATTTTTTTCTGGTGTTTTAATAAAGCAATGCCTAACAGATTTCCATCAAGACTTCAGTTCAGATGAAGAATCAAAGTTACCCAGTTTCACATCCTTGGAGGCCTAAAATGTAATTGTTGTTCTATGTTAAAATAGCTAGTAATTAGACCTCTTGGTTTCTGATCAAAGATATGGCTTTTGTCTTTTAATAAAAGACTACAGATTTATTTTATACAGAGAAAGTGGAAGACATATTTCTACTGCCAATTCTTTTTTTTATTTTTTATTTTATTTATTTATTTATTTATTTATTTATTTATTTATTTATTTATTTATTTATTTATTTTGGTTTTTCAAGACAGGGTTTCTCTGTGTAGCTTTGCGCCTTTCCTGGAACTCACTTGGTAGCCCAGGCTGGCCTCGAACTCACAGAGATCTGCCTGCCTCTGCCTCCCAAGTGCTGGGATTAAAGGCATGCGCCACCACCGCCCAGCCTTAAACAGAGAATTCTTTTGCCAGGGTTTCTCTGTGTAGCTTTGTGCCTTTCTTGGAACTCACTTGGAGGCCAGGTTGGCCTCGAACTCACAGAGATCCTCCTGCCTCTGCCTCCCAAGTGCTGGGATTAAAGGCTTGCGCCACCATCGCCCGGCATCTACTGTCAATTCTTAAATGCTGATTATTTTCTTTTTTGTCTCTTCATTTCTAGAGTGTGGCCCCATGACACATTTGAGGTCCATATTACTCTGCCAGTGAACTACCTACAAAATGAAGGATTTCTCTCCAGTCACATAATATTTTATTTTGTTACAAGCTTCTTACTGGTTGGAGTAGATGGAAATGAAAACTAACCATTTGAATGTGGACATACTGCACAGATTTCCCACATATGTCTCTATGCTTAGTCTCCAACAAACCAAGGTGGCAGAGTCTCTCATTTATAAATTGAGCAGTCTCAGATCAAACGTATCTTGACAACCTCACAAGTTGTGTCACGTTCAAAATTACATTTGCATTTGCAAGATTTGTAAGCTGGGACATGTCTTATAATATAGAAAAGATCTTACTAACAATAGTTTTTATTTGTACTCACTGCTAGCTACCCCCAGGGCCTTTGACCAGTCTGTTATACGTATGAACAGCACATAAGGACAAACATAAATAAGTTAGAAAGTGTTTTCTAAACATTTTACCTTTACAGAATCATCTATTAAAATCATCTATGTGAACTGATAAGATTCTGACACCAAAAACCGTGACCAGAAAAGAGATATATCAAATAGAAATAACATTTTTCATTAAATTCAATGGGTATGAAACCAACAAGGTCCTTTGCTATAAGTTTTGAAGTTCACGGTTTATTGTTGATTCACGTTCCAGGGTCCAGGTCCAGTGCTTTCCTGTGATGGCCCTCTGAGTGGCATTACTACAGGAGAGCACAGAGGATGGACTTAATAAGACTGTGTGACCTTGTAACACTCAGAATCTTCTTTTGCTTCTTGCTGAACTTTTCACATAGCCTGGTAATCAACACATGCTGCTCTGTTTCCCCACCTTCTCTGAATTCCAGCATTACTTCCAGGGAAGACACTTCCTAGGACTCTTGTAAGATATGATGTTGCATTATTTCAGGTTCTCTCTGAACCTTGACCCTTTCCTTTATCACATTTCCTTTACCTGTAGTTGTGATTTATAATTATTTGTTGCTCATTACCAATCACACAGAGAAGCTTCCTCAAGGGCATAAACTGCTTGTGTGCCTATTAGAACTGAAATCCCCAGTACCAGCAACTCCTTGCACATATTGTGATTTTAACTGATATTGTTGGTAGATAGTCTACTACTCCTGTGAGCTAGGTATGTCTACCAGATGTCTACATAAAAGAATTCCCTTTCATCGCAGATACTGTTTGTTCTCGTTTAAATTCTTGTACACATTGTTAGCTATGTTACTTTTAGTATCTCAACAACAAAACATACATCTAAATTTGAATAAATGATGTGTAGTAGGCATAGTGATTTTTTATATAGTCATGATGACTATTCATTGAAATACAACTTTAAAAAATCAATTACTAAAGGATTTTACATCATTTTCATACAAGCAGTCAAATTTTTCTCGACAGTGCAATGTATTTTAGCAACGAATTTCTATTACTTATGATCTGTCTTCCTCCATGTAATGTTAATAGTAATAATCCAGGAGTCTCAATTTAACAATGACACCGATATTTGTATCACTTCAGGCAAACTTGTTTTTATATATTTAAGCATATATCCCACAAATATGCATGAATCATAGTTTATGTATTTACTTGTTGAATGGGAAAAGAGTTCTATTCATAGCTTGAATTTTCTCTACAGTATAGACACGTACCTTCATGTGAGTAACTCAGATTATTAATTTATCATTTGTTTCTTGTCTATTGTAATTATGTGTGACTTGGGTCCTGTGAGTCACCTACTTGGTCATTTTCCCCAATTTCTTTCCATTTTTCTCCTTATGGATTTTCTCATCAATTTCCCCACGATCAATCTCTATTTATTTAAGCGTGAAGAAACTGTAAAATGCAAGCCAAATATCTGACATAATTCCCCTCATTCTGTACTTTACCCAGGATTGTGTATCAGTCTTCAACTTCTCATGTAGAACCAAGCAACAGGAAACTTTTCTTCCCTATAGTAAGTAGCAGTAAAATGTGTGATTGGCTGTGATATGAGTTACTAGAGGCTGCATTTTCCATCAGCAGGCCACTGAAATATTTGCTTTTTACTAAGTCATGCAGAGAACTGGCCTCCAATGTAAGCTTCTGTGATCAGATGTGTGTGTGTGTGTGTGTGTGTGTGTGTGTGTGTGTGTGTGTGTGTGTGTGTGTGATGTTTTAATATAGAACTTTTATATTAGAATAGGTCCACCTTGGAAATTAATTTCCCTTTATCAAAGTTAGGCATGCTAGGTACCATAACTTGGTTTTGGAAATAAGATACTACTTATTCAAGGGCACAGAGATCCTTATGGTACATGAGATCTTGGGAAGACATTTTAATACAGTGCTTATGAGTTTTCAATGAGAGAAGACATTCTTGTATGAACTACCAAACTTGCCTGGCTTATATCTGTATGTATTTGCTGATTATGAACTTACACCAAAGAAAAGCCTCAGACCACAAGAGAAAATGTAATGTGGAGAGAAACCAGCTAGTAAGTAGCTGTCCTGAAGATTCAGAAACAGAAGTAGTCCCAAACACAGGACCAGTTATTGCTGTAAGATGTCAGTGAGTCCTAGGAAGTTAGAGCTCCAGAAAAAGCCTATTGTTGCTTTTATGCAAGAAATAAAGTTCCTATAGAGGGCAGAGATTTTCCACAAATGCTATGCTTACATAGTTGAAAGCCAAAAGTTGTAGAAAAGTAAAACTGTATTCAAAGCTTTTTGAAGCTGAAGGACCAGAGACACAGTTAGTTACTAGCCAAAGCACTGCCCTGAGGGACAGAGACACCTCAACAAAGGAACAAGTATCCCAGAATTAGAATATAGCTCCATCCTTCATTGGAGTAAAGTGAGCTCCAGTTTTGCTATCTACTTATTTGAGAAAAGCTGGAATATTAGTTGCTATAAGATAATGCTTGAGCTCCTTTGCTTAATCTGTGTATAGTATTTGACGAACAGACAAAAGTAAATCTGGGGTTGCAGTTTAGCCTTAGTGTGGTGTGTTAAGTTTCAAACCCTGTTCAATGGGCTGGTAACTAATTAACAAACCTTGCCTCCAGGTTGTCCCAGCAGCCCTCAGTTCCTACCTGTTATAGAGTTTTGCTGGCATAACCCACCCTGTACCCTGAACTCTCCAGCCCAAGAGCGAGGCTGCCCTTTCCCTAGAAGCTCATCCCTACATAGTCCAGACATTTTGGTTACTTGCCCTTTTTTGTAACTTTGGTCTCCTGGTTGATGCTTCTGTGTAGTTGTTAGCCATTCCAGCTTTGATCTGGAAGTTCCAACCCCTATTGAGGCTTCAGTAACTGTCACGCCTACAAGGCCGCCCTAGAGAGGACCCTGAAGACCCGACATCCGGATGTGCCGGCTCTTGGTTCCTGGACCCTGGACGCTGGAGGTAGACCGAGCTGAGTTCTCCAGAAAACACTGACAGACCGCGTTATACCTTTCCCAGACCCTGTTAACTGTCCCTTCACTTGTAAGTTACCCCACAAAATAAACCTCCCTTTTAACTACGTAGAGTGGCCTTAATAATTTCACCAATACTTCTGGTTCCTTCTTTTCCCTTTTCCTTTCCCTCCTGTTCTCCCCACATGTCCCAGCTCAGTCTGTTCATGTCCACTCCGGACTTTCTCAAATGTCTCTGCTTCTACATATGCTTTCCCACATAGCTATAATAAACTTTATTCTCCACCACACCTAGGAGCAGTCATGTCCTTTCCTTTTCTTTTTATTTCCAAGCATTTATAAGGCTATGGGTTCAATATCTAGTACAGAAAAGAAAAAGAAAAATCTTTAAAAATTGCTGTCCATTAAAAGACATAGATAAATGTGACCACATGGATAAATTACATAAATCTTAAAAATATGCCTATAAATCAATCTGATATTTGAGGTAGGTGACAAGGAACTAAAAAAGAATACTAGGATTAGTACAGTGTCACAGAAAATCTGGAAAAAAATTTATGTAAAGGTAAAAGATTTAAAGACAGAGAGTAAACTGTATAATAACCAAGATACAATTCTAGAAGCTGAGACCGAAGTGTCTGAAAATAAAATATTATTCATTGGGATTATTAGAACAACATCGTTCTAGTAAACCACGTTGGTTGAAGAGAAAACATTTAAATAGGGCTCCAAAATCACAATCAAAACAAGATACATAAACAGCTTTTGTCGAATTAAGAGCCCATCAAGGGAATTCTTACAGGTGTAAAGCCAAGGACATTGTTCTTGATGTATAAAGCCCTGCACTTGGATTCTGTAAAGGAAACCAATAAAAAAAATGGACAAATTAAGGTTCATATCTTAGAGAACTTTTCTAATTTTGTATATAAGTATTGTTTGGATTAAAATAGTGTAGATTTCTCTGGGCTCCTGAAAAATATTGATGCTGCAATACTTATGTAATTTATTTTTGACTACTTCTTTATGGAAAATAATTTTATATCAATTACTATTTCAATATTACTAATATTACTTTACATTTAATTATAAATGACTTTAAAAATACATTTATAGCTATTCCATATTTCTAGTTTCTCATAATATATTTTATAAGCATGCAAATTGATGAAATCTCATACCATGACATTATTATAATATGTTTATTTATAATCATTTTCCATCTAATTAAGTAATCATGGATTTTATCATTTAATAATTAGAAACTTTTGTTCATATATATGTCTTTTTGGTTTGTTCTTCTTAAAGTGAAAAACTGAAATTTTAATCTTTAGGCTAAACACTTGGAGGCATACTTTGGAAATGTAATATAAATAGTAAATTGAATGAAAACAAAATCACATGATGGAATAGACCAAAATAGAATGATTTCTATTTTATTTCCAAGGAAATACACTCAAGAGACAGCACAAAAATAAGTTTTCTTTCATTGTAATAAAAAATAATGAGATTCATGTTATTCTGTGAAGTTGGTTTCTTGGTAATATCAAATAAAATATAGGAATTTGAACTTCACCTCATCATAACCTTGTTCTTTAAAAGTGGGATGGTTCAGAAGGCAGAAGCTTCGTGAAATTTCACAAAGTTCTCTGAAGTACTCAGAAGTAAAAATAAAATGCAATTCAGCATGAGCAGAATGGTGGATATTAACTGTGAGATGAATTAAGCAGGGTTTAAAGTGCATTTTGAATTATTAAAGACTTACATATGCTCAGTCTCGCTATAATGGCCATTTTCTGGTATCCTCATTAATTTGGTGTTTTGGTGCTTCATACAAAGGTCCCTGATTCTCCATGACACAAGGAAAATAACAGTATTTTGCATTATTATTCAGTAAGATTTTTGACATATTAAGAATAGTCAGCACATTTTGAGACACAATTAGATTTTAACCAGGGAAAGCCATATTTTTTATTGATTTATAAAAACTCTTCATGAAAAATTAACATTTCTTCTCATTAGAATTTTTCACACCATTTCTTTTATTCTTCTCATTGTATCTCTAAACCTAAGAAGACTTAGGGGCTCTGGTAAATACAGTGCTAGTGAAGAATTTTATATTCCTCAAAATTCTTGTATATCTCATCTCATCAAATTATTTTAATAAACTAATGATTTCAGACAGCACGGGATAATTAACCGTTGATATGTATTTATGTGCATCATAATCTGAATAACATGTTAGTCAGATCAAATCTACGTGTAAATGCAACACTTTCAAGAGACATTTGTTTTTCCAGCTAGAATTTAATTGAGCCAAACAATAGCAAACAAAGAAAAGTTATATTCATATCATGTAGCCTCATCTATATTCAAACTACCTTTCCCAGATCACAAAAAAAAAAAAAAAAAACAGCAGGGATAAATATATAAGGATAGTTGCAGGAGTAATGGAATTATGCCTTGCTGTTTGACACTGTTGGAAACACCATCAGTACAGGCTCCAGGCAAGAAGGAAGAAAGATTTCACATGGGGAGAATAATGATAATTGGAGAAGAAGGTCCTCATTGCATCCCACTGACACTGTATGGCGGAGTCTCACTGAACTGAACAATGAACCTGCTTACATTTCTCATTTTCCAATCCCTTAACCTGCTTGTCTGACAGACAGGATCAAGGAAGACTTCCTCAAGCCCAAAGGGAGTGGAAACAGTTCAGGCAGCCCTTTTTATTTTTTTCAGTTTTATCATTCTTGCAATACGTGTCCAATCCACATGCACTTTTGGTTAGTTTTTTTTTTTTTTTTTTTTTTTTTTTTTTTTATTGTTTTGTTAACCCAGAATTCACCACCTTTAGCCATTCTTGATTCAGATCTACTTTGGAGTTCATCTTAACTGTGAAATTTCTGATTTTGCAGGTTCTCATGAACACATTTGTTTTTTCTTTCTAAGTTTTATTTTATTTTGAAATATTGTGTATGTGCACATGAGTCTGTGAGTGTCTGACTGCAAAAAAGGGCGTCCAGTCATTGGGAGCTATCATTTCAAGCAGTTGCAAGTCACCCAACATGGCTGCTGTAGCTGAACTCAAGTCCTCTGAAAGAGCAGCCAGCACTATTAACCACAGGACAATTTCTCTAGCCCTCATGCTTGGTTCTCTTTTGCTCAGTTCTTCAACTACCATGTTTGTATCCCAGCCTGTTTCCATCTGTTAAGTAGCTACTCTCTCTATGTCTTAATGAAACAAAATAGTTTCTGTAAAGACCTGACTGTACTCCACCAGAAAAACTGATGATTCTATTCACTGGTCAAAGAACATGGTGACAGTTGAGTTATGACACTTCTCTTTTGATTCATTCTTAATACCTCTCCTTATTCCTTTAACTGATGTACATTCTTTGATACCTGAGATGATAAACTGCCTATTTCCCTCATAATGCGTTGTGTTATTGCGTTGTTGTTCATATAACATCCCAACATGTGCCTTTTGTCTGAGGGCTTAGAATGAACATGTTAACATCAAGTAGAGGACTACTGATAAAAGTGTTCTTTAACTGGCTATGTTAGCACAAACCTTTACTGCCAGCACTCAGAAGGCAGAGCAGGTGGATCTCCATAAGTTCCAACCCAATCCAATCTACATCCATACCATCTAGGACCACAGTGTAAGATCCATCCTATATCAGGGTTATTTAAATTGCTTGCATATTAATTCATTCTCAGATGAAGACATTGGTTTATGGAAATTAGGTTATAACAAATATGATTTGATATCATGCGTTTTTCCTATGCAGAAACAGCATGTTGCACTGTCACTAATGTAAGTAATTGAGCCACAGCCCAACAAGCCATATCTTCAGTCAACTGATGGTTATCCCTTCATCACTACAGTTATTTCAACTCAGTGGATCTTGACAAATCAGGATAATTACTTTGAAAACATAACTTGGAATATCAGACATACACGTAGCTCAATTCCTCTTCTATCTTCAAAAGAAGTCATATTCCTTTTGACTTAGAGTGACAATGTTCCTTCAGATTAGTAATATCCCCTATGTAGACAAGACATAAAACTGTTTTATCAGATCAGATATTCTGGTACTTACTCATTGTGAATCTGGCTAATAATTATGATTGGAAAATAAGAGCTACCCATGAACTCCCTATTATGGCACCAGACACCACAGACTCAGTATCTCATTTTATTATATCTAAGAGCATAAAATATGTGTCACACTGGATTTTGAGAGCTGGTCCTATGTGAGTCTTCCCAAGTCTTCATTCATTATTGGCAGACGGTAGCTGGTGATTAATTGAAATGAGAAGCCAACACTTTTCAAATGTTAGCTTGAAATCTAACTCTGGCCTTGGAATCACAATGATTTCCATTTTATCATTAGGTAATTAAGACTCAAAGAGGTCTCTTGTTATTCACAGTACAGTTGGCAAGTCAATTTTATGTGCAGCATTTGACTCTTATTCTGTGACTTTACCACAGTCTTCTCACTATGGATGACCCCTAGAGGCTGTTCTCCACACACAGTGTTAGCCACCATGGGTAAACTGTTTTTCAACCTATTTTGCCAAAACATTATGCCTCCTAATGTTTTGATTATATTGAATTTTTAGTAGCACTTTTCTGCATAATACATTGTTTTTGGGAAATGGTGTTTATTATGAGACTGATGATACTAAAATTGAGCACAAAGTGGCACCTTTTCCTCTGAATGTCATTGATGCTTCAGTACTGATAACTTAACTTTCAGATCCCAAATGACAAAGTTAGCAGGAACCACAAGGAAATGACATGCAAAGAAGAAGATATCAAAGAAATTTGAAAATGTATAAGAACACGTGGAGAAACATATATATATATATGGGTGTGTGTGTGTGTGTGTGTGTGTGTGTGTGTTTTATTACAAGAAAACATTTAGAAGGAATTATCATCAGCCAATACAACTGACTTATCCTCTCCATAAACAGAATATAGGTCCATGTCTTTCTCCATAGTGATCCTGAACAGGTTCTACAATCGAACCATTTTCCTTGTTTGACTGCTTGTCTTGTTTCTGTAATCTGTTGTTATGGAAATGACTAAGATGTTAAAACATTCTTCAGTATGATCCCATGAGGGGAAAAGAAGGTTTTAGGCATCAAACACTGAAAGAGGTTTAGAGGCAAGCTAAAAACATATTTGGGTCTTGCACTTAAAAGTCAAAACACATTTTGTGCTCGGCTGTGCTTTGATTTTCAAACCACTTCTCTTGTTTAGACATGTACTGCTCTAGCGAAAGGGCCATAGATCCTATTTTCAATTGTTTGCTATACCCTCATGAACCTGAATAAGTCAATGACACCATTTCTTGCTACATACCAGGAATATCTCAACCATTGTGACTGACTTGACCAGCATAATAAAAATGAAATGAATCAAACCAGTTATTTGGAATAGTGGCCAGGCTAAATGGCTGATTAAAAGTGCCCACACTCTGTCAATATCCTTACACTCTTTTGTGAATATAGACATGCATTTATTACAACGGCTAAACTCTTGACCAAACGTAAGCCCATTGTTATGAAATATATATTATGGGTCTCAAATAATTTGGTAGAATTTGAACATATGCTTTGAAGTGAAAAATGTTATCTTCCAACACTACATTAAAACTGTGTTCCTATAAATAAATGCATTTGTTCTTCCTTATTGCAGGGTTGAAGGGGAGAGTGGCAGTTGAACTAAAATTGTCCTTGTTTGGCTTTTGTGTACATTGGCCATGTTGGTCTTTTGTAAATAAATCCAAATGTTCTTAAAAAAAGAAGAGTTAATATTAAATTCAGGAAAGATATATTGAAGATCTATAAAATATGATCATGATATTAAGCACATAAGAAATTTTATTTAGTATATGTTGGTATGGTGAGAAAAAGAGAAAAATTAAATTACTTTCTTCGACTTCAACCTGTACTGAGGACTACCAGACTGCTGTATGTTAGAAGCAAAGTAGATGGAGGTGTGGAATGAGTTCTCTGGAGCAGACTTATCCAATACTGTATACTCTTGGGTGCCTCTGACATGTCCAAGTCTTTTGATACAGATGCTTCTTCTGAGACCAGGAATGAATCACTATTGCTGCTCACCTGGCAGATAGAATTTATCATTGTGGACAGTAGCAAGAATTAAGTTTTCTGATATTTTCTAATAAGGGGAACCATGCCATGGCCATTTAGCAATGTGAATCTGGCATCTGGTATGGGACAGGGCACTTTGTAGTTTAACAGAAAGTGCTTAAGGAATGAGTTTATTGAGCTGCAATTTTTCTCAGAGCACAATTTATTCAGTTATAAAATGGGTGTAAGGCTAAAATAACCCTCAAATGTACTTGTGAACAAACTCAAACACACTCCTATTAAAAGTCAATGCCTGGATCCGGGTTTGTTTTTATTAATGAGACCTTTTAGAAATTTGTCTACAGAGGCTATTCATAGATGTGACCTGTTTGTCACTTTGTAAACACTTTATCCTTTATTGTTATTTGTCAGTATTTAAAATAGCACATATACATTCTTCACATGGGTATAATTAGATAAAACAGATGTTAGGAAAGATTAATACTTAAATAAAAATGCGCATTTAAACCCTGGATTTTCTTCATGCAAATTTGGTGGTTACTTTTTTTTTTTAAATGAAGTTACTTCTGCATTGGCACAAACTTGTAAGGCAAAATTACCTTAGGCAGTTCAAACTATTTCATGATAATTAAAGCTTTCTATTATTTAGGTATGTCATGTTATATATCTCATATACTCTTCATTGAAACAGTATTCTGTGGCTTTATACCCAGGCATTTTCCAGATGGCAGTTAAAATAATATTGTTGCATATTTTAGGTTAAAGGTATCTATAAAAGTGTTGCTTCATGTAATCCCTTCTTAATGTTTTAACTTACAGTCAAATCGACACAAGACCCTAAATTCTTTTCTCCAGCTTCTAAATAAGGGTCACAGGTCTAATGTTGAAGACCTAATTTGATAATTAATCATTTGAATTGCCAAATCTGCATTTTACTAATGAAAATTCTCATAAAGATACTGATTATATTTGATCTTAATAATTATTCATGCTATTGCGAGATTCTAGAAGTCTCTCTCAAGAACTATTTTCAAATTATGTTACCATTTCTAAATTGTCTTGCTGAGAAAATGGATTTTCTTAAAATAACAATCCCCTTAAAAACATGAAACATGTCTTTTGAAATGAATTACGTGCAGTGGTGGTGGTAGGGGGGCTCTGCTTATATTTGTTAACATCTGGTATGTGCCAGGCACTGTGATAGGGAATTTATAGATAATCCTCACAGCAGGTTTGGAATTATCCCACTTTATAAAGCAGGAAAATGATATTTGATGAGTTGAAAGTAATGTGATTGACACCATACAGTAAGTGGAAGAAAGCGTGCCTTCTTTTCCAATAAGCTTTCTATTTTAGAATAGATGTGCACCAAAAGGAATACTGTAAAGTTCAAAACGTTCCTTTGTACCCCACACCATCTTCCTTTCCAAGATCTGCAGCAGACCAATCATGGTGGTCCTGAAATTCTGTCCCATTCTTTCATTCGCCATTAATCATTCTTGTCTCTTTGTTACATTAATATAGTATAGTTGCCCTATCTAAAGAACCACGATTGATGCATTTCTTTCTAGTTGATACTTCTTTCAGAATTCCTTAAGTTTAAACTAGTATTCTTCTGTCCCAGGACTATTGTGAGAAATCCAGGTGGTTCTGCCAGGGAGCAAATGGATCCAGCCACCTGAATCCACCCCAAGAAGAAGAGAGGTGACCCTCTCCCTCCTTTTAATCCATCACCAAGGCAGATCAGAAGCCACGCCCTAAAGCTTATTCCTCAAAGCTAATAGGTGAAATGAATTCCCACTACACAGGACTCATCCCATATTTCAAGCATTGCTTGTCTGGGGCTGTTTCTCCAACATTGTTTTGAAGGCATGGACAGTTCTGAGCAGTGTTTTTAAAATATTACATATTGACAGAATATATTTTAATTGGTTTTGCTGTGATTTTCTTATGCTTATTCTGGGATTGAGGCTATGCAGAAGAATACCCCACAGGTACAGAACTGTCTTCAGCCCAACACATTAACACACAGGCAAAAAAAAATGTTTCAGCACATCCCTCTGACACATAGGTGAAACATGCGTTCTAACAACATGACGTGACTTTTGATGGTCAGCTTCACTATAAACTTGAACTTAACCACCTATAATGTTAGTCTCTTTCTTTCCTTGTGCTTTGGAATCTACTACACTCAGGCTGTGGATAGTGGAGGAAAGGAGTGTATCTGATACTCAAGAGGGGCACATACAGAACTTGAAATTCCTCTGTATAGAGGCAGCATTTATTTTGCGTGGACTTTCACAAATGTATTTTCCATTTGGGCTTATAAAATTATGTTCCATTACTTGCTCTGTTGGATAAATTGCTAAGTTCTGAGGCATCCTTGGACATTTCTACTTTCTTGTGTAGGCTGGGGAGGTCAGACATTTTAGCACTTTTTAATATTTCTACACAAATGATACAAATTCTGGTAGTATATTCCTTTTTTGTAATCATTAGAATCAGACATTTCCCCAAACAACCTTAGTACCTCTGCAGAGGGAGGACAAAGTTCTGAGCACTTAGTAGGTTCACTGCTACTCCAAGGGTGTGGTTTCTTCAAGGCCCTCTCAGCTGGCAGGCTGAGGAAATGAACAGGTGTATATAGTTCCATTCTTTCATTTGTGTAGTCCTCTCCAGTTTGCCAGCATATCTGTCTGTCTGTCTATGTATATGTATGTATGTATGTATGTATGTATGTATGTATGTATGTATCTATCTATCTATCTATCTATCTATCTATCTATCATCTATCTATCCATTTATCTACCTATCTATCATCCACATATCTATGCTTTTGTCATCTATCTACATATCTGTCAACTTTAACTTATGTTTAATATATCTACATGCATATATTCTGTCTGCACCAACATTAAATAAAAATATATGCTGATGTTTCTGACTCTGATCTAGTTCACAAGGATCCAGTGAAGAAGCCCATCTCTGACAACTCAATTGTTCTTTTCTAGTACACAAAAGTTGGTTTAAGATTGATAGCCTGGACTCATGAGAGCTACTTTTATGGGTGTATGTTGCTTACATACAATTTTTTTTTTGCTTTTTTTATTTTTTTAAATTTTATTTTATTTTATTTTACAATACAATTCAGTTCTACATATCAGCAACAGATTCCCTTGTTCTCCCCCCTCCCGCCCCCCTCCCCTTCCCCCCAGCCTACCCCGCATTCCCACCTCCTCCAGGGCAAAGCCTCCCCCGCGGACTGAGATCAACCTGGTAAACTCAGTCCAGGCAGGTCCAGTCCCCTCCTCCCAGGCTGAGCCAAACGACCCTGTATAAGACCCAGGTTTCAAACAGCAAACTCATGTAATGAGCACAGGACCCGGTCCCACTGCCTGGATGCCTCCCAAACGGATCAAGCCAGTCGACTATCTCACACATTCAGAGGGCCTGTTCCAGTTGGGGACCCCTCAGCCATTGGTTCATAGTTCATATGTTTCCATTCGTTTGGTTATTTGTCCCTGTGCTTTATCCAACCTTGGTCTCAACAATTCTTGCTCATATAAACCCTCCTCTTTCTCGCTAATTGGACTCCCGGAGCTCCATCAGGGGCCTAGCCATGGATCTCTGCATCCAGTTCCCTCAGTCATTGGATGGGGTTTCTGGCATGATAATTAGGGTGTTTGGCCATCCCATCACCAGAGTAGGTCAGTTCGGGCTGTCTCTCGACCTTTGCCAGCAGTCTATTGTGGGAGTATCTTTGTAGATTTCTGTGGGCCTCTCTAGCACTTTGCTTCTTCCTATTCTCATGTGGTCTTCATTTACCATGGTTTCCTATTCCTTTTTCTTCCTCTCTGTTCTTGATCCAGCTGGGATCTCCTGCTCCCCCAAGCTCTCTTTCCCTTGACCCTCGCCCTTCATTACCCCCACTCATGTCCAGGCTGTTCATGTAGATCTCATCCATTTCTCCGTCATTGGGTGATCCCCGTGTCTTTCTTGGGGTCCTGTTTTCCAGGTAGCCTCCCTGGTGATGTGAGTAGCAGTCCAGTCATCCTTGTTCCACGTCTAGTATCCTGCTATGAGTGAGTACATACCATGTTTGTCTTTCTGAGTCTGGGTTACCTCACTCAGGATGATTTTTTCTAGATCCATCCATTTGCCTGCAAACCTCATGATGTCATTGTTTTTCTCTGCTGAGTAGTATTCCATTGTGTATATGTACCACATTTTATTTATCCATTCTTCAGTTGAAGGGCATCTAGATTGTTTCCAGGTTCTGGCTATTACAAACAATGCTGATATGAACATAGCTGAGCAAGTGCTCTTGTGGTATGATCGAGCATTCCTTAGGTATATGCCCAAGAGTGGTATAGCTGGATCTTGGGGGAGATTGATTCCCAATTTTCTAAGAAAGTGCCATATTGATTTCCAAAGTGGTTGTACAAGCTTGTATTCCCACCAGCAGTGGAGGAGAGATCCCCTAGCTCCACATCCTCTCCAGCATAAGGTGTCTTCAGTGTTTTTGGTGTTAGCCATTCTGACAGGCATAAGGTGGTATCTCAGAGTTGTTCTAATTTGCATTTCCCTGATAATTAGGGATGTTGAGCAATTCCTTAAATGTCTTTTAGCCATTTGAGTTTCCTCTGTTGAGAATTCTCTTTTTAGTTCTATAGCCCATTTCTTAATTGGACTGTTGGGCATTTTGATGTCTAATTTCTTGAGTTCCTTATTTATTCTGGATATCAGTCCTCTGTCAGATGTGGGGTTGGTGAAGACCTTTTCCCATTCTGTAGGCTGTCGCTTTGCCTTGTTGACCATATCCTTTGCTCTACAAAAGCTTCTCAGTTTCAAGAGGTCCCATTAATTGATTGTTTCTCTCAGTGTCTGTGCTACAGGTGTTATATTTAGAAAGTGATCTCCTATGCCAATGTGTTCAAGACTACTTCCTACTTTCTCTTCTAGCAGGTTCCGAGTAGCTGGATTTATGTTGAGGTCCTTGATCCAATTGGACTTAAGTTTTGTACATGGTGATAGATATGGATCTATTTGCAACCTTCTACATGTTGATATCCAGTTATGCCAGAACCATTTGTTGAAGATGCTTTCTTTTTTCCATTGTACACTTTTTTGCTTTTTTAATCTTAAAATTTCCACTTATTGATAGTTACTTAAGTAAAACTCCCCTAACCATTAGCAGGTAGTTCATTGTATATAGTTTAAATAATTGGATTTAGAAATTGTTTTTGGTCACAGTCTTCATTATTCTGGAGTCTTCTGAATACTTAATAGAATTTTTTCTTTTAAGATTTATCATTTGTAACTTAAAGTTCTATTAATTTTGACAAATGCATTATGTCTGTTATCTGCCTTTAGAATATTATGTAAAGGTGACTAAGTGACTTGAAACTCTCCTATGTTTAACCTACTCAAAGATTTTCCTGCTCAGAACCAACAACAACTGATGGTTCTAATTTAGCTACTATTATGACTTTCTCAGAATTTCATAGAAAATGAACAATGTAGTATGAAAAATTAAGTCTGGAAAACAGTATATTATCGAGTTTTTCATGGCTTGATAGTTCACTCTGTTATGCAATTACCAGAGCATTTCTTCATTTCTTCCTTCTTTGCTTGTTTTCTTGCTTGCTTCCTTCTTTCCTATTTTTTCCTCTTCTTCCATCATTTCTTTTACAGAGTCTTAGGTATTCCAGATTGACTTCAAACTGACTATGGAGCCAAAGATGACAGTATGCTTCAGATCCTCCTGCCTGCCTATTCTTGAACACTAGGATTACAGATACATTCCCACCACATACAGTCTATATGAGCCTGGGGATTGATGCTAGGGTTTCTTGTATGCTGAGCAAGGATGTTACAAATTTAACACCTACAGCACAGAGTTTTCTTATTTATCATTCTATTGAAGGACAAAATGTTTGATTCTCTTTTACAATGATCATAAATAAAATAGAAATTCTACTTGCAGGCTTTGTGTATGCATAAGTTTTCATATTAGCCTGGCAGACACCAATGGTGCTATTACTGAATTACATGGTAAGACAAGTTTAACTGTGGTGATATTTTATTTGTGCTGAAATGTGATATTTTATTTGTATGTTAATAAATAAAGTTGCCTGAAGATCAGAGGTAAAATAGCCATAAACAGAAGTCAAGCGGTGATAGCACATGCCCTTAATCTGATCACATGGCAGACAGAGTCTCTGTATGGTGATACAAGCCTTTAATCCCAGTAACAACCGTAGAGACCTGGAGGTCTGTATAGATAGGCAGTGATGAGGGAGTCATGTGGCTGGGCTTAGAGCCAATGAGAAGGCAGAACAGGAAGGCAATAAAGACACAGGTTAGATGAGAAGCTTTCTCTCTGTGGAAGCTACTGTGTGGTGGTAAGCTAAGGCTAGTCGTGGCTATTTGCTCTGATCTCTTTGGCTATTACCTCTATATTTGGCTCTGTGTTTCTTATTTAATAAGATTGTTTAGAAATTTGTCTACATTTAACTCTATTAGAAGTCATCAAAGCATCTTGACAACCAGCTATACTATGATATACCTGTTAGAAATGATTAAAGGCAAAGCCAATTTATAAATTTTAGCTATTCTAAGAGGTATGGCATGATTTTATTCTTAATTTGTATTTCTGTAGTGACAAATAAGGTTAAGCATATATTTTAGTTTAAGTGGATTTTATATTTAAAATATTAAATTCACAGCAAAATTTCTCAGAAACTACAGAGAATTAGCCTTCAGCTTCTACCACTGCAAATACCCAGCCTTCTAAACTCTTAGCATTCCATATATGAGGAGTACATTTATTGTCATTGAAAACTTGGTATTGATGTTGTCTTTTGGTGCCATGTGTGTTTCCATAAGCCTGCATGATTTGTATAACTTTTCTGTGGGTCTTCTCTTTAGGATCTTGGCATTAGTGCACACAAGACTCTGAGCTCACCCCAGTAAATTTTTAAAGTGGAAACGTAAATTAGATGCTTGATTTTTAAAAAGAAGACATATATGTGGGCAATATATATATATATATATATATGAGAAAGAGATTCATTCTATGAATTCTGTTACTCTAGAGAACTCTGACTAATATAAACTTATTATACAATAACATAATTTATATAATATAAATATATTATTTAATAATATGGATTATATAATTTATGCAATATAAATTATAATTTATATTATTTATGATTTACATATTATATCTATGAGAGAAAGATTCATTCTGTAAGTTCCGTTACTCTAGAGAACCCTGACTAATTTATTATATAACAATATGTGATTTATAAATTATATAGTAATATAATTTATATTCTATATAAATTATAAGTTATATTACATGTATGTGTGAGGGAGAGATTCATTCTAAAAGTTATATTACTCTAGAGAACCCTGACTAGTATAGTATGACTGGAGATGGATATATAGGGAGTAAGCAGTGACTAGTAAGCTATGGTTGGATTAGACTAAGTCCTTTTTTGCCTACTTTTAGTAGGATAATTGTACATAGTCAGAAAGTATTGTACATTTTACAAAGCTAGAATAGGAAATTTGGAAACTTTTTTACCATAGAGAAATGATGTTCCAGGAGAAAAATATGTTTAGTTCAATTAAAACATTAAGCACTGTAGGCATGTATAGAAATATTGTGTAATGTAGTAATATGTGAACTTTTCAAGTTCTTTAAATATCAGAAACAAATTTAAAACAAAACCATTTTTTTAGGTTTTTCAGATTGAAAATTTTACATAGAGAATGGATTTTCTTTCCCCTTTCTCAGTTTTCATGTATGCTACTTGTGTTAAACTTTGATTCATGAGAGACACATAGAGAATTGGAGAGAGAGAGAAAGATAGAGAATGTATGTGTGTATGCTACAGCATGTACATGGAGGAAAGAAGCCAACTTTCTGGAATCATTTTCCCATTTCAACCATGTGGCTTCTGGGGATCCAATTCAGTTTGTCAGGCTTGCCAGCAAGCATCTCTACCTGATAAAACATCTCTGATGCCCTGATTTCCTAACATTTTTGTCCAGTCTTTTTGTATTTGTGCAATGAAGATATTAATTTATAGCATTTGTGTGATAGTTGTTTTGTTTTGTTCCTGGTAGGGTGGTCAATGCTGGACTCATAAATGGATTGAGACACATTACTTTTGCTTCTATAACTGTACATGTCAGGCACTGCATATTTCAGGTACACCTTGCCACTGATTCTCTAGCCCTGGTTAACTGACATCTCTAAGTCTAATTCTGTAATTACAGAACTGAAGGTTAAGATTAGAATTAAACTAGCCCTTTGGGTCCAAGAAACACTGTTCATTTCTACACTGGCAAAGCTTTATATTACACAACCAATTTACACTTTATTCATGTTTCCATCATCATTGTATTACCAGTTCTCCCAAACTTGAGTTTGATAGGCAAACATTCATAGGCATGTCCTCTATTCATACAAAGGTACTATAATTCATATGAGTAACTAAGATTATATCATTTATAATTATATTAAGAAACTTTAAACTCTGGTTATTAGGACCAACATGTAAAATATGTTCACTTTTTCAAAGCAAAGTTTATTAAAGTTAATTTTTTTAAAATAGCAATTTCCTCAAATGCTCCCAAACTATTCATACCCTTGTTTAGATCCTTGTCTGTATCTATAAGATAAAATGAAAGATTCCAACATCTCTGCTATGGACATGGGTCTTTCTCCGAAGCCTATAGTTGCTTTGGATCTTGTTCTATGTGAGACTGTCTGGGTCCCCACATCATGCTAATGATAGAAGCCGAACCATTCAGGTGGTAGTATCTGTAGGTAATTCTCAGTTTATTGGGAACATATCCTTGAATGGGACAGTGGGACCCTGAAATTATTCCTCATTTTCTTTCTTCCTTGACAGTGAGGTTAAGAGTTTTGTTTTGCCTCATCCATTTGCCATGGATTTCTCCCACTGTCATGAAAGCAATGAGGCCAACCAATCAAACACTTTTACTTGCAAGATTGTGAAGTAAATAAATCTGGGGATTTTTGTATTTAGGAATACCATTTATTGTTATTAAACATCATTTCTGTATATATAAATAGAAATTTTCTTTCTTTCTTTTTTTTTTTTGGTTTTTCAAGACAGGGTTTCTCTGTATAGCTTTGTGCCTTTCCTGGAACTCACTCTGTACTGTAGCCCAGGCTGGCCTCGAACTTACAAAGATCCACCTGCCTCTGCCTTGAGTGCTGGGATTAAAGGCGTGTGCCACCATCTCTTGGCTCTTTTTTCATACAATATGTTTGCTCATATTCTTTTACCTCCTCCAAATACTCCCAAAGTATCCCCATCTCCCTACACTACCCAACTTCATGTTCTTTTTTCTCTCTTTCTCTCAAAAAAGAAAACAAACAAACAAACAAGCAAGCAAAAACAAAAAAAACCCCTAAAATTGAAACAAACAACCTAAAAAAGAAATACCCATATAAAACATCAAAATCATAAAAAAATCTTGGAGTTTGTTTTGTGTTGGCCAACGACTCCTAGGAATGGGTCCTGCCCTGGAGTATGATTGGTATAGCCAGTAACCCTCCATTGAAGCAAAATAATTTTCCATTCCTTATCAGATGTCAGTTATAAATTCATGTCTTTAGGAGTCATTTTATTACTATATTCCTTTAATAGAATGAGAGCTGTTGGTTTTCCTTTGTATAACCTATCTAGTCTCAGGTTCTTGGCCACTTTAGCAGTGTTAGGTATTGGGTTTTATCTCATGGAATTGGCCCTAAGTACTGTCATAGGATATTTTATACTAATGGAAAGAAGATATATGTGTACCTGTGTTATTCTTGTGTTATGATTTCTGAAGCTCAACTGTCTGCTAAAGCTATGCTTAAGACTATTACATTAAAATTTGTTCCCACTAGAAAAAGAATAATTGGATTATAGTCCAATTTGTAAAATTTGCATGAGTTAGATATAATTAAGTCACCACAAAGAAACATGGGACTCCTACAAGGAAACTTCCTAAGGAGAAAGGCAATGGAGTCCCAAGTTCTCTCAATTTACCATCCCATTGATATTTCCCTGACATCTACAAAAGCCTGAATGATCAGGGTATTTCCACAGTGACAACAATTTTATGATACATGGATTATATCTCAATATTGCCTATCAAAATTGTCAACAAGTATGGTGTTTAAATGGAAATCAGGATTAGAGTCCCTAAGTCTTTAGAGAAGTGACATTTGACTCTTCCAGTATAAAAATTTCAATCATGAGGGAAATCAGCAGAGTTATACAGAGTCTGGAATTTCTCTCTCCATGATAATCAGCAACTTTGCTGACATGATTCCAGAAGAGTGTGCACATGGTAATATTGCAAGGGCCGTTGCTATTGGTTTTAGACTAGATAATTGCAATTGATTTAAGAAAGACATCAGAAGTTTTGCTAGGGAAAGATTCTGGGAGTGCCCACCTGAGTAGAGAGATTCATCACAAATCAGCCATCCTCAGAAAATCATTGATGGGATCCTTAGGGCAAAGCATGCCATCTTTCTTTAGAAATTGGAAAGATTAAGAATGTCAAAAGAAAAGAGAGTGGTAGATGTACATGAGCTTGGGAACACAGGGAAATTACCTGGAGACACATAGAGTATTCATTAGATGAAAGAAGAAAGACAAGACTTTCCGGAAAAACGGTGGTCACAAAGCTTAACTCATTAAAGATCTTTTCTTAGTTGGCTTCGGTGTAGGAGATGGCCTGATCATCAGTCAAATAGTGACAGTAATCATCACTATAGAAATCGTTACTAATATTTAATACAATGTACCAAACACTCTAAAATGTATTAATTATCAGCATAATCTTATGATACAAGAAATATTCCTAGCATATCTGTAAGACAAATTGCTAAATGGTCTTATAAATAAAAAACCTAGAGCCAGATACTGGGGTTTAAAACTGAGAGATCAGAAGAATAGGACAAGCCACAGCCAACCTCATCTTACTGGTGCCTCAGTTTCCAAAGAGACCTACTTCCTGTATAGCCACACCTATATGCCTTTCTGTTCTGCAATCTCACTTCCTCCCTCCACCCAGCTGCATCATTTCCTGTCTGTCTGTACAGACCTCCAGAACTTTACAATTAGTGCTGGAATTAAAGGTGTGTGTCACCATGCCTGGCTCTGTTCCCCAGTGTGGTGTTGAACCCACAGAGACACGGGTGGATCTCTGCCTCCTGAATGCTAGGATTAAAGACATGTGCTACTGTTGCCTGAATTCTATGTTTACGATAGTGGCTGGCTTTTTCCTCTGATCCTCAGATAAGCTTTATTGGGGTACACAGATAAGATATCACCACACCTATCCATAGCACAAATAAGGGCAATGAAGACAGGCAGGTATGAAAGTGTTCCCAAAATATATAGGTAGTAACTGGTTTTCAGCATTACAAAGAAGTTCCCTCCATTCAGAAATTCTGTTTATAATCCACACATTCTGATGAAATGTGCAACATTTGAATTAATTGCTTTGAATCAATATATGCTTAATTTTGAATACTAAGTCAGACACAGCACAGTTAAACGGAGATTATAATGAAAAAACTAAACAAGAAAAAACAGACTTTGCAATCTGACAAACTAGAGCCTTACCTCCTACACAGGGAAGTTCACCAAATTCTGAAAGGTTGTCACACTTATGATGTACATGTTAGCCTCCCACTAATGAAGTAAGACATTACCTCTCTTTTAGATCAAAACTTCATACTTTACTATTCCCTAGTTCTGATACAAGATTTATTGAGCTACAAGATGGAACGTGGCTTGTTCCTTTCTGGGCCTTTGAGGAAATGATCCATTTCCTTACTGTTACTAGCTCTTCAAGGAATTTCTTAGCCTTTGCCTTGCGGGTTCCTATTTCCATCATCAAAACACAGCATTGTGGCAAGTGTATTTCTCCATAACCATATTTGCCTCTGGCCAGAGTCAGGAAATATTTTGTGATTTTAATGATCCACTTGGTCAGAGCGGGACAATGTAAAGATCTTCAATACACCTGCATCTTCTAATTCCTTTCAGAAAAATCATCCTATGTATTCATACTTTCAGATACTAGGACAGGGTGTCATGTGGGAGCTATTACTCTTCTTCCCACCAAATAAAAAGCTAGGGTCCTTATAAACACAGACTGAGACCAGGTATGAGACTGCAGGGTAAATACAGGTAACACTGAGAAGGATAAGCTCAGAGTAAGATGGCTTTCTAAGCATTAAAGAGATGTTTTCAAACCAGTCCAATCTTTCTCATCCTATTTCAGCAAAAATATTTCCCTTACCTAGAGCTCCATCAAGGCTTCTTTTCTATCTTTTCTATGAAGTGTCAGGCATGTGAAAAGTTGGAACATGTGGGACACAAAGACACCGTAGGATTCATCTTTGCCAGATCCTGAACAATCCTCCCTTTAATCTATGAAGCTAGCTACTCCTGGAGGGATAAAAGTCAGTGTCAACTGATCATCCTTGGAAATAAATGGCCTTTCAGCATTTGGAAGGAGCAAGATTCTATGGCTAATTCTATGTAGTTTTGATCAATAAGAGGTATCATATTCTTCTTCAAAGAAAGCCTTTCCCAGTATTTACTCTGCAGAGGACTCTACCCTGCATAACCACACACATACACACTAAAAAAGGTATCAATTTGGCTTTCGAATAAAGGGAAAAGAGGCTTGTCATAGGAAATGGCTAATAGGATCTACTTGACTCCCACTTCTTTTAAGCTGTGACTAAAAGCAACAACAAATGCCCAAAAAGCTCACAGAGTAAATACTGACAGGCACTTCACAATGTCCTCTAAGGGACCCAAAGTACCAGACACCCTCAGAAATACAAAAATGTTTTCTTGCCAAACCACCGTCCATTCAAAAGTGGATCGCTAACCTTTATATTAAAGGGGTTTTCTGTAAAACACGAATGAAAGTATTCAATTCATCATCCCAGAGAACAACTGTCATACTGTCACAGAGCAGAGAATAGCCAATTGCTAATATCAAATGCTGTGAAAATGGTGCTGCTCAAAGTTCCCAGGGAGTGACCCAATTTTGCAGCAGAGCACAAGTAGGCTGGGCAGATTATACTAGAACAATACCACTGAAATATTACATTCAATAGCTCTACTTGAATGAAGAAAATGTAAACCAGAAAGGGTGTTAATTGAAATATCCTGGAAAATTTACATGCCACTGTGTGTCTAGAAATCTGAATGCAATACTCTACTAATTTGGGCAGGTTCCATCAACTGATGCATGAAAGTCTCAAAAGGAGGTCAAGAATGAAAGAGTTGGCCTAAAACTAGAGGAATATTTTGCTGATCTTGCAAGTGCTGGCAAGTTACTTTATAGAAGTCATGGCTCAGGATTCTTTATCAGAATAATGCATAGTGAATGGAAACATACTATGTTTTGGTAAAGGAAATCTAGGTTGGCCTAGAGTAACAAGGATCAAAATTTCAGTAGCTCAACATAGTCAAATATTTCATTATCCAGTAGATTAGCTTTCTGTTCGAAACAAATCTTTTTTTCCCTCATGGTATTCAACTCTAGGCTAGTGGCATCTCCATTTTGCATAAGACCATCAACTTCTTTTTAGTATGAGAAGATGACCCAAGCAGAAATGCTGACTGGTATTTACCATTATTATCTCAGCCAATTTTAAAAGGTAGTCATTGCAAAGCTTCTAAAAAATGTACTTTGAAGAAACTATAGATATATAATTTTTAAATTTACTCAACTTTGTGCCTGGGAAGATCTGAAGATGGTGAGAGCAAGAATGCCTGTGATACATAGGTATGTAAAAACAACCCGGTTATGGTATATGTGTGTGTGTCTGTGTCTGTGTGTGTGTGTCTGTGTGTGTGTGTGTGTGTGTGAGAGAGAGAGAGAGAGAGAGAGAGAGAGAGACAGACAGACAGACAGACAGACAGAGACAGAGAGAGACAGAGAGAGAGAGATAGAGAGAGACAGAGAACAAGGGACTGAGAGAAAGCATGCTATTTGGTGGATTAGTATTTGGTGGATACACAATCAGGAAAGAGTAGATATGTAATTAAGCAATTTCAGTAGCATCCCTTCATGCATATGTTGAATTCTGCCAGTTATGATGGTGAAGAAGTGAGAGTCATAGGAACATTGATCAGCATCACATTGCTTGTCTACCTAATTATTCAGATAATTTCTGCACAATGGATCTTGCTTATGTTGGGTAATCCTTAGAGCCAGACTATCAATGTAGTAAGTACCCTCTGTATTTTCTTTGATAACTTTTGCTTAACATCTTTTGTTGATTAATTTACTTGTTATTAAATTCCATTAGTCTTACAAATCTAGACAGTTTTCTTTCCTGATTACAGTGGCATAGCACCAAACCTTTTATTTTTGAGTTATAACAAACGTGGCCTTGGTCTTTTTAACTTTAAAATTGAGTTAACTTTTCACCCTGAGTCTGAGAGTATGGTGAGAACATGATATAATTCCTCTAAATTGGAAGTAAAAGTGAGGGCTTAAATCCCTCTGGGGCATTTCCAATTTTCATCAGAAGGGTGTGGATGATGTAAGAATTGCAGCAATGCATCAGAAGTTGATGAGGTTATCAGTTGAGACATTCAGAAAAGATCCTCCCTGATGGCACAGCTAAGTTCAAGTTTGCAATGAGGTTCTTTTTGTGATCAGTCCTCTACTAATGAGGCAGAAGGAACCAGGAATGTTCTGAGCACAACTTGAAGGGGACTTTCCAGTAAGGTTAAAGAGTGATTTTTATCTCTATGTAAATCATTTTGTCAGTCTGTACTTTTGAGTGGACTAGAGCTATCACATTTTCTGCTCATGAACTTCAACGAGCCTCATGATGACAATGTTCTCTTATGATTGATTCTTTATCAGTGTCATCTGAATTAACCATGAACACCAGAAAAATATCTGGCATGGGATTGTGGGTCCATGAATTATAATAATGACATTCTAACTTTTCAAAGCAACACACAGAATTATCAAATGAAGCATTTAACACCTTACCCCTTTTCATTGATTTTTTTTACCTTTTCTGTTTTTCCATTTGTATTATGAAATATTATCCAAACATTTACTACATCTAAGTCACTTTGCTACACACAGCAGTATGTAGTGTACTTAGTTGAAACATGATCCCTGATACAGTAGGAATTAAACCAGGATCTTGTTCCCACAGTGATGGCATGTGCCTGTTGTGGTGTCAAATATGGCTTTTGGAGTTTTACCTCATACTGTTGTTTTAATGTCTCTCTCAAGTTCATGTATGGAACATATAATTTCTAATACTACAGTGTTGAATGCTGAACTTAAAAAGAGAGTGCTCTTATTCAAGGGTTGCCACTACACTTAGGTGAGTCAGCCACAACAAGTGGCTTTATTATATGTGAGCCTGGCTTCTTCTTCTCTTGCTACTTTCCTTTTCCTGCCATTTTGTGAAGCAGCATAATATTTTATATTCACTAGAACAAGTATCATGCTCTTGGAGTATCTATCTCCCAGAATCATGAGCTTTACAAATTTCTATTCATCACAAATAATACAGCTAGGTAGGTATTATGATATAACAACATAAAAAAGCTTATGACAGGGCTGATGAATTGGCTTAGTAGGTAAATGCCCTTGCTGCCAAACTCAAATCCTGAATATACACCGTGGAAGGAAAAAAAAAACTATTGTAACTCATCTCCTGTCCTCCACATGTCTACCATAGTGTATACATGCCTACGCACATACACAAAATAAGTAAATGTAACAAAATTAAAAATATTAACCAAAACTAAAACTGCTGTTTTATTCAATGCTGAATTTACTAATAGTGTAAATAGGACAAGGATGTTGCTGTATGAATACTTCTAATTAAGAGGTCAAAAAAGTGATGTTTGCAACAAGCCTTTGATTTCTAGAACCATGTGCTTTGTGTTTGATTTCTCATTAAAGAAATAAGCTAGAAAAGTTTTCATAACCCCTATTCTCTAGGCTATTTGGAAATAATATGATTTCCTTTGCAAGTATTGAAGCCTTTTCCATTGCACACGTCTTTTAGGCATTATTTTTTATTATTTCTGTACTTTTTCTTTAAACAAACCTTGGACTTTAGCTCATACACCATAGAAGAATTACCTCAATTGACATTTAAACTAATTAATGATATAACTAACTGGTTATATCATATTAATACATGTTCTATTCTCATTGTAGACAAAGGTTAAGTTTCCTGCATTTTCTCCATTTAGAATGACTACCACACTGTGGAAGTCTCATTAATAGTTGTTAACATTTCTCAAAAATTACCAAGTGAATTCATGTTACAAAGATTTCACTACCCTAAATTAACAGTCTGTAGTCCATAAACACTTAGTTTACTATAGGAAGATCTTGTTTAGGAGTCATGTCATCTGCTTTCATAGATGACTTGCTTGCTCTAACCATTCTTTCCCTCTTTTATGAGAAAGTGTAAAAGGAAAGCCTGTATCATAACACATGTTGGATTCATCACAGAAAGCTAAGGAATGTCACATAGTGAAATATGACAACTTCAGAGCTTAACATGAGATGTAAAAGTAAAGATCTTTGGCAAATTATGTTTTTTTTAGCAGAAATAATCAATAGGGTTATATGGAAACAAAACCAATTGCGAGTGGGTTTCTGCCATTTTTCTGCCGCTGACACTGCTTTTAAACTACAACATAAAAGGTAACTAGAGTATTTGACCTGTTTCTGGGCCACGGTAAAAATCTGCATTTTTAAAGTCACATTAAGATATACTACCATCCACACTCTCCTTCTTTGATTAGTTCATTTTTGGTTTTATCTTTGCTTATTTATTTTAGCTTATTTATATTTGTGTATTTTTCTGTGTGGTATATGCATAAATATACATGTCTATATATGTCCAGGTGCCCTTGCCTGTAATTGTGCATGTGGAAGAAAAAGACCAATGGCAGATGTCTTCCTCTATCCCTCTCTGCTTTAACATGGAGTCAAGATCTTGATTGAACCTGAAATTAACCATTTTAGTTAAACTGAATGGCCATTGGGGTTCAGGAACCCCTCTGCCTCCAATTGCTAGCTTGAGATTATGTATATGTATTACTATGCCTAGCTTTTATGTGATTTCTGGGGATCTAAAACCAGGTCCTCATGCTTATGCTGCAAGTACTTTATGCACTGATTATGTCCTTAGTCCTTCTGTTTACTTTTTAAATGGGGATAATGATGGTTCTTGCTATGTTCAAAACCACAGCTGGCTTACAGTTGGCACTTCATTTGCCTCAGCCTCCAAAGTTCTGGGATTAAAAACAAATCCAACCATTATTTGTTAAGTGTTCACATCATAACTATCCTACTTCTAACTGTCATACTGTAAAAAATGAATTAAACTATTCCTCTTATGAGTTTACAAGTGGGGTTTTATTTTAATTTTTCTTTAAACATCAAGCTGCAAGATAAATGTATTATGGATTGTTCTTATTATTCTAAAGCCACAATGGGGGAGCTAGAGGTTTTTCTGGTAGAGCTGAGATGGGACTTCAGATCTTGTACTCATAAGACATCTTAAATAATGTCCATGTTGCTGGCTTGATTATCAAGAGACTAACCATTACATGAATATGGCTGCTGTGGGATGATCCTTCTGTACACTGTGAAGATTTGTTGCAGTGATTGGTTTAATAAACAAGCTCTTCAGCCAATAGCCAGGCAAAATAATGTTAGGCAAAAAAAAAAAAAAAAAAAACAAACTAAGGACGGGGAGAGGAAGCGTGGAGTCAGGATCACCAGCCAGAGACCAAGGAGGCAAAATGAGAATGTAGTACTGAGAAAAGGTACTAATCCACACAGCTAAACATAGATAAGAATTATGGGTTAATTTAAATTTAAGAACTTGTTAGTAATAAGTCTGTTGGAACCCAGCTGGGAACTGGCTCCCACATTTTACAACAGGGTACTCTTGAGCAGTGAGAGATAAAAGATATTAGATAGAAGGATAGATGGAAGAGAAACAGGCAGAAACACAGGACAGCCTCAGGAGGGCCTGGACCATTGTCTACCAGCCCCTTCTGTCTTTTCTAAAGAGTCTTTTATAGGAATGCCAGTGGAGTGGAACAAAAGACCTTCCCCAGCACAGCGAAATGCAGACCTTTTCCAATCACCTGGTAACCACACACGTGGTCAAGTAGTCCTCTAATGCAGCCCTGCTGGGTAAAGCAAGCTCAGCTCTCACTAGGAAACCTTTGTGGGCCTCCACATAAGCCTAAACTACCGACCGACCGAATATTTATAATTAATTTAAACCTCTGTTTGGTAAGTTGGGAAGCAGCTGCCAGGTATTTGGGTAGTTTTGGCAGGACAGAAACCTCTGTTTACATATGGCCATACAAGAAGAAACTGCAAGGTTAAGCTATCTGATGAATAATCCTATTATAATGAGGCACAACAGGAAAAGCAGCCTAAGTTTTACAAGATGACTTACTTTTGCTAACATTAATAGCTGCATCCTCATCACTGTTCCCAACCAAATATCATCTACTGTGCAAGGAAAATACCACACACTTCAAGTGTGCAGATCCCATTATCAAGAGCATTCTATCTTGGATACATCATGTTAACTGTGAGATACAGAACCAGTTTATGTGTTTATATCATCATCTTCTGACAGTCTGCTCACTGGGAAAGTGTTCAACTGCTTTATCTTCTTAGGTAGGACTGCTTAAAAGTAGAGAGCAAAGTCAATGGAGTCTGGCAAGTGGATGTTATAGGGAGATAATCATTAGATTATCTCTAACAACTAAGGAATGTTGTCCACCATGGTAGTTTGGACTATGTTTTTCTTGTCTTAAAATTAACAACATGATATATTAGACACGATCATGGTTATGGTCGATATGAATTCATGAGCAACAGATTCACTGGAATGTTCTAAATTATTATTAGCTCTATCTGGAATTGTTGGGACCTGACTGTAGACCAAAGTGGCTATAAAGTTATATGTATGTATGTATCCAAACTCAAAATAGAGGACTTTTTCAAGAATGTTATGAAAAAGGAAGAGACCATTGGTAGCACTGTGGAAGAGCAAACTCATTAAGGATATCAAGGAAGTAGTACCTTTGAAGAGGAAGGGTGTCTTTGTAGATCATTGCTGTATTTGCACTACGTTTATACCTGGTAAATCTTGATAAGTATTAGAAATGATATGTTATATAGAGGAGATGGTGTGAAGGCACATAAGTTTATGAAGTGTGTGTATTGTTTCCCAAGAGGAAAAAAGAAAGACAATTGAAGCAGAGAGTAGTTTGGGGTTCAGAAAGCCATTGCTGACTTTTGGAAGATGAGCTTCAGATGAAATGAGAATGGACAGGAATCAAACTGTGTGGTAGGATAACCTCTTAGTTCAAATCTTATGTACTCAGTATTTATTTTGCCACAGAAAACCAAAATAGTTCTGGTCTGATAACATCTATAATCTAAGATAAATAAGGCAGCATTGTGTTTTCTTTACATCAGCAATTGCTCCTACAGCTTCATGGTTTACTGGAAAAAATATAATTGATGAAACCCAAAAAACCAAATCATTTCAACATATAATTCAACACACTAATTCAGTCCTTGGATAAAGTGGGTTTTGTCCCAGGTGCTTAAATATTGATTTCACAAGGAGCAATAAACAGCCACCAAAAGTGATATATAGTATTAATTATTTTCAGTTAGTTGCCTAAGCATTAAATTGTGAGGCTCATGTACGTATGTGAGAGTGTGTGTGCATATATACATATACATACATATATATATATATATATATATATATATATGAAAGGTTGCATTTCTGTAAATCACAGCTTTTTGTCTATATGCTGAATGACTGATAAATATCATATTTTAATGCAACTAATCTCCGAATAGAAGAAGAATTTATTGAGGAATCCAAAATACATTTGTCAAAGGTAATCACATTCTAGTAAAGAAATGTTAGGAATACCACTTAGGACTGTTTTGCTTTTTTTGTTTTGTTTACTCATACATTTCTGTTACCATCATTATATATAAAGTACAACCTTTAGGTTCAGAAAAGAAAAGTAACAAAAGCACAGAGTTAAGAAAAACATCAATTTACTCTGCAGGTACCAGCAGAATGTTTACTTCAGAGCCTAAAATGAATGGTTACGTAGTACTCATTTACAGCGTATTTTATTACAAGGCCATGGGATAGATTTTGTTAGAATGAATATATAATCAGTACAAAAAGAGATGGAAACTGCACATGAATCTCAGAGACATTTTCTCAAAGTTAATGGATGTTTTGGTAGATGACCTATTGCAACTATCCGGCATCAAACAGCCACAGAAAAATGGAGTACAGAGGGAAAAAATTCTCTCAATTCAAGGTCCCAATTTATTCACTTTCCTGCCACTACTAAGGTGTGCTTGTAGGCAACTTCCATAAGCTTCCAAATTTCCAATTTTGTTTTTTAAATCTATATAAAAAGCCAATGTGGCAAGCAAGAGAGAGATTGTTTTCAAATATGGATATTCAAAAATATAAAAAGTACAAATTTATGATGAGATTGAGCTTATTCAGTAATTTGAGTTTGGCTTGTTGGTATATACATGTGCTTACATATCCATACAAAGGTATGAGGCTTGGTGCAGAGACTAGGCAGAGACAAGGGTAAATGTAAATGACAACCACAACAATATTAATCATAACAGTAATTTTTTTTAGTTGCTATGGTTCAAGAGTCAATGTCACGCCAATATCCTTATGCAGAAATGCAATAAAGTGGCATACATGATCTTTTTGAAGAAAGATTTGTGAAAGGGACTAACACCTTATGAAGAAGGTCTAAAGAACATTGTTTGTTTCTTTTGACTTTGAGAACACAGCCAGAAGACACTATTTACTGAACAGTGGGAGGCTTCAGGCAACACCTTACACTATCATCTTTTTCTTGAGCTTCTATTTATGACAATTTCTGTTTTGTACAGATTATCACACATAAGATATTTCTTGCTAATATGCAAATATTGCACAAAGTTTTTCCTCCTTTTTTGGTTTATGATAACTATCTTTGTAACAGTTGATAAAATCTCAATTTACCTTACAAAGAAATGGAGCATCACAGGTTGGGTATGTTGTCCTACGTCATGCTAATATATCGAACCAATGTTCAAACTAGAAATTTCTGAGTCTAGGTGGCTAAATGGGACACCTTTCTGACTCCCAGTTTAACAGTCTATGCTAAAGTGCTTTTCAAGATAATCATCAATCTGCTCTAACATTAGCTGCATGCCTAGTAGGTACCATTCATAATTTGTCATGCTATCAATTATTCATCATTTAATCCCCATGGAAACTTGGCAGATTTGGCTTAAGTCAAAACTTTCAACCAACCACCTCACCCTAAAAAAATAGGACTGTAAAAGATTTTCTGAAAAACTGAAATGAAGACAAGCCTTGCCTAACATCACAGCAACTTTTGGACACTGAACTTAAAGAGCTTAAGTTAAAATCTAAAAGACAGGTGGAATGTTCTTTTGAACTGTAAACTCAGGGTATTGTTACACTTCCCTGGTGTTCATTCAGGCTACTAGCCTGCTCTTTCCTCTGTTCTACAAAACCACCTTCCCCATGTTCTCTAATGAACAAAAGATAAACTCAGTACTCTAAAGTTCAAAATCATTGGCTAAGGTTTTGGAGGAAAAAAGAAAGAGAGAGAAAATGTAAGATGCATGTTTATTTTAAATTATAAATGTTCTGTTTGGTTCTCCGGGCACAGAATGAACCAAACAAAATTATATGTGATGAAATGGTTGTCCAAACTAAAATTGTCTTTTGAAACTGACCACTTTGTAAGCTTATTTACACAAAAAAGAAAGAAAGAAAAACATTGGCTTGAAATTGTCCCAAAGTGGATAATGATGTGTTTAAGAGCACATGTTATTAAAATTACTAGTGCAGGTGTGGAATATCTCCCTATGAGTTGTTGGTCAGGTAGGCTGCAGCCCCTCACTCCCCCGGCTCCCCCCAAAAATACAGGTTATTCCCATTTGTAGGTTACATACCAGAATTTGATGGTATGATGACCTTATTGTTGAAGACACCTTACACGTTGGATGTAGGGCATGGAGAAATGAAACAAGAGTTGAGCTGTAACCTTCCTCCTTATTGGTTAGTTTATATCATACCAGAAGCTTTTTCTCCTCGACTATCCTGCTAGAAGAGAAAACCAGTCAACACTCTTACCCACCTGTGGATCTGAATGACATAATACTGATTTGCCAAACAAGATGTGCCTCTTGGTATAATAGTGACACAGCTGTTATGGAGTAACCATCTGCTTTCTGTCTTGATTTAAGACATAATCTATTAGATTGAAGTGATGCACAACACTGCAAACTTGGTCTGAAGCCCATAGATGGGAAGGTCATAGGCCCTAGGAGCAAGTCTACTATTGGAGTAGATTTTGCTGTGTGAACATGTTATCTAACTGAATTCTACATATTTATATTTATAACCATAGATTTGTGTAGGTAGAGTTTTCCTGCCTGGCCCACAGTCAGGGCAAATCTCTCTCACCTGCCAATCCCACAGCTACTCAGACCCGACCAAGTAAACACAGAGACTTATATTGGTTACAAACTGTATGGCCGTGGCAGGCTTCTTGCTAACTGTTCTTATAGTTTAAATTAATTCATTTCTATAAATCTATCCCTTGCCACATGGCTCGTGGCTTACCAGGATCTTCACATGCCGTTTCTCATCGTGGCGCCTGGCAGTGTCTCTCTGACTCAGCCTTCCACTTCCCAGCTTTATTCTCCTCCTTTCCCCGCCTATACTTCCTGCCTAGCCAATGGCCAATTAGTGTTTTATTGATTAATCAGCAACACATTTGCCATACATAACATCCCACAGCACTTCTCCTTTTTTTTTTTTTTTCAAAAAGGAAGGTTTTAACCTTAACAAAGTAAAATTACATATAATTTGGGAATTTGGGCGTAGCTTCTCTTGCTACTTCCTGCTGGAAGGGGGCGCTGTATCTTATGGGGAAACAAAGAAAATTTTCGAATTATGGAATAGTCCATGAGGCTGTATAGTCTGAGCCAGATGCCTTCAAACCATTCTGGATGTTGGATCATCTGGGCCATGGTGTCATAGGAGACCTTTCAGGGGGTCTTGGCTGTTCAAACCTGATGTATCTTAATCTTGAACAAATCCATAGCCTCTGGCTTTCTGTGGGAACAAAAGCAGAGACTCTTTTCCAAAGTAACATATCCTTACATCTAAATTTCGAAGTCAAGATATCTTTAAAATATGCATATTGGTTTAACTCAACATCTTTTACAATCAAATGTTTTTCTGCAGTTAAAAATTCCAAAGACAACACAATCCAGATTCTCTGTGTAATATTCATCTTCATGTGGCTTATTTTTTATATTAATTTTACTGTCTCTTTAAAGACTTTATTTTTTAAAACTATGTATTTGTTTCTATAACTGTATATATCACCTTTTTTTTCTCTTTCAAGCCTACGTATATTTTACACACATTGTAAACTATTACATCTGAATCTGTCTTATTGTGAATCTATTGCCTTAAACTGCAGCAGCTGTGGCTGCTGGCTCTGCCCACCTCAGCTTCCCAACATGATGGTGGTACTTTACCGCCAGCTCTGGGAGCTGTCGTGGGTCTATGCTTTTATCCAAGCAGCGTATAGCCCAGAAACCTCTTTTTTTGTTTTGTACTAGCAAAGGCTAAATCCACCATGTAGCTTAATGTGCCACTTGCAGAGGCCTCATTCCTGCTATACTGCAGGTCGAGCGCGCACACCAGAAACCCACAAGTAGCTCAAACCAGCAGCTGCCGCTCATTTGAGAGAGACAATTAGGAACTGTTTTTAGCTCCGTTTTAGAATCTTTTATCTCAGTTTTTAGGTGGAAACTCTTGCCACCACGTTGGACGCCATTTGTAGGTAGAGTTTTCCTGCCTGGCCCACAGTCAGGGCAAATCTCTCTCACCTGCCAATCCCACAGTTACTCAGACCCGACCAAGTAAACACAGAGACTTATATTGGTTACAAACTGTATGGCCGTGGCAGGCTTCTTGCTAACTGTTCTTATAGTTTAAATTAATTCATTTCTATAAATCTATCCCTTGCCACATGGCTCGTGGTTTACCAGGATCTTCACATGCTGTTTCTCATCGTGGTGGCTGGCAGTGTCTCTCTGACTCAGCCTTCCACTTCCCAGCTTTATTCTCCTCCTTGCCTCGCCTATACTTCCTGCCTAGCCAATGGCCAATCAGTGTTTTATTCATTAATCAGCAACACATTTGCCATACATAACATCCCACAGCAGATTTGTGCTGCTCTCAGTCTTAGCCAGTGAAGTGTCTTTACACAGTGTTCAGCAGTGAATGCAGGCTCATAACAGGTCAAACTGATGAGAATTAATTTAGTGCTTATGTTCAAGGAATACCTTGGAATAGCATGCAGAAAGAATATAGAGAAGAGTGCAGTGAAACACTGCCTTCTGAATGTAAAATGTCTGTTGAACTGAAGAACACACAGTAGCTACAGTAATCTATACAAGAGTGTGCATGTCAATAATCCATCATGGATCGGGAAGGGATTCATGAGACTCCATCCATTCCAAGGTTGATGTTTTCTGGGAAGGGAAAGTCATATTCTTCTTTGGTGTAGAAACTGACAAGTTGACATTGCTCAGATAAATAAACCCCTACTCATGCTCATACAAACAACAATAATTAAACATGGTGAGTTTCAGGAAATAAAAGGAATAAAGTTGGAAGAGGAATTGCTGGGAACAAGGGATTTGTGGGAGTGGAAAGGAAGGGGGTAAGAAAGGAGAGCTTATGGTGAATATGACTGTAGTAATGCATGTGCATATATAAAATTTTCAAATAATGAAATAAATTATTATCTCAGGCTGTAAATCTTAATTCATCCATGTTAACTGACCCTTTTCTCTATGTGCTATCTATGGGGCTATTCGCTAGGACTACTCAACTGACTGAATCTCCTTCAAATCTTATTTATGCTCTCATTTCAAAGAAGTGAGTACTATCATTTCTCTTTCTTCCTATTTCCTAATTTAATTGTTGTCTGGTGATGTGCCTTTAACTATCCATATATCTATTGATCCATATGTTGAACAACAGTTTATAATTCCCCCCTATAAGTTCTTCTGGCCATGATTTTTACTAGGAGAAGAATACTTTGTTTCCCTGAGAACTTTAGTTTCCTCCTTCCCAATTTCAGCTGTTCTTAAGTTGTTCTAGCTCTATCTCACCACTATTTCTTTTTAATTGTCTTTGTAATAGATTAAAATCCAATAGGCTTTTAAACTGGTCATTTCTTGCCCTGAGTACAAAGAGGGATGGTGCATTTTCCAGCAGGCTCAATCCTTTCTACTGATAACAGATGATGAGCCTGTAAAATTTATTAGGCAGAAAAGAATTGAAACACCTGAAAATATTGTGCATCTCTAAAAACTAGATGCTCTGTCAAGCTGCCCTATTAATGTTGTAGGATTTTTATTTTATTATGCTCATTAGCATTTGAATTTTTAGCACTTGAAACTGGCAGTGAATCAGGGATGAGACAGAGGAGTTCTTGTTCTTATTTCATAGCTAGGGAGGATATGCAGAGCTCTAACAAAGGTTGTACCCACTCGGGAGGCACAGCACAGTGAGCTTGGAGAATTGTTTCCACCTGAATGCTCCTGGCTTATAAAATCCATAACTTCCATGACCATTTTCAGATGGCAAAAATAAGGAGCATCTGCAGAATCCACTATGATTTACAGAGCCTTTAAAGCTAATGTTTCACAAACTAATCACTTCAGAGGTATACATTTTCGTTTCCCAAATGCAAACTAATCATGGGAGATTTTGCATTTCTAGTGACTCTTGTTGGCTTCCCATTTTTCAGCATGTGAAAGAAAAATTGTCTAGGATGTACTAATGTAGCAAGTGACCCAATTCTGTTCTTCAGGTAAAGATATGGGTGCTATGTTTAAATGGCCTATAAATACAATGTTTGCCAAACTAATTTAGAAGTTATCTTGACCTTTAAGACAACTGTCTCTGAAGGCGGTGAGGAAACAAATGAAAAGAAACACTGGATACCTTAATGTTGGTTTACCTGTAATGTAAGAAAGGCAAATGGGCAATTAGTAAAGATATAAGATACTGATCATTTTCTGAAGCAAGGTCAAATGTAAGCCTGTTCTAGTTAAGGCTTAACTGTTACAGAAATAGCTACAGTCTTTAAAAAAAAATCTTACACAACTTGTGATTTTTTTTTTTTAAAGTTCAAGTGACTTTATAGACACTATTATAAACATAAAGGGCTTAGGGAACACTTTACCTAAACTTAAAAGAGGAAGTGAGCCTTGAGTGTTAAAACATGGGCTGTCATACATTGTAACCCAATTTGAGAGAGAAGTCAAACCCATATGTTCTCATATTCATGGTCTCTTCAGAATTCCTAGGTCATGAATTCTATTACTTAGGCTTGGGGAATGGCTCAATTCAGATAACTCTTGCTCTACAAGTGCAGACACATGAGTTTGAACTCCAGAATCTATGGAAAAGCCAGGGTGGTTGTTGTGAGTCTATAATCCCAGCACTGATGAGGAAAATATAGGCAAATCAGTGGGGTTCTCCAGACAAGCTACTCTAATAGTTAAGCTTCATGACAATGAGAAATCCACTCTCAAGTGAGCATGATGGGTTTTCTGATGAAACACCAGAAATGTCCTCTGTCCTCATTATATATGCATACATACACACTGAGTGCACACACATATGTGTATGTATGCATGGGCACAGAAACAGAGAGAGAGACAAATGAGAGAGAGAGAGAGAGAGAGAGAGAGAGAGAGAGAGAGAGAGATACGGAGAGAGTCCATAACCCAATATCTAGCATAGGATAAATTAATGTATTTGTGCTACTTATAAAATCAAAACAGTAATGTCTATTGCTTGTCAAAACAAATAAGTAAAAGACATCAGACGATAGACTTCATGGTCACATGATGGTCACTGCCTTTGCTTTGGGATTACATGCAGCCCAGAAATAAATGATATGTGGGATCCTTCACATACCTTGGGCTCTGTTACACTGTGACAGACTGAACACTGGCTGATAATAAGATCAGCCTTACTGCCTGATCATGCATTGCTTCTTTTCTCATCTGGAACTTATTATGAGTTCACAGAATGAATAAAGTGCCATAGACTGCATTAAATTATTTTCAGGTTGCTGTTGACATAGAAGAAGATAGCAACAATTACGTTAACCCAGCCCAGCTCAAGGTGGGTCTGCCATAATGAACTCTCTGTCTTATCTGAAATTTCAAAATTTAGTCCCATGAGGTCTGTATTCAAGAGAAAATGTATTTTCCCCTGGACATGGACAAACGAATATTGCACTAATGAACACCAGTGAAATTCTGTTCTTGATTTCAAACCCAAATCATAATGGTGGGTTATTGTGACATTTTATCTTTAAGTTATTTATGACTATCTTGTGAAATTATAGTCAGACACTTCAATTTATCTTACTTTCCAACGTTTCAAAAAACACTGGTTTTTTGTGGAAGTTGTGGAAGTTATAATTAGAGAGGTAAGAAAATACAATGTTCTGAATGTCCACTCATCAAATAATTCATCATTTGGCTGGATTTAGATATGACTGTGACAAATGGGTTGCATTAATGGCACACAGGAGGAAACCCTGAGGCAGAATAGAAGAAAAGCACAGCATGTAAGCCGAAGCAGAACAATGATGCTAGTCTACCTAGATTATGGAAGATGAATGTGGACCTGTGGTCAGGGGCTTCCTGTTCCACTGGCTGTAAACTGGAAACCTTATTAAGGGTTTGTTTCTTGTTTATTCTGAGCTAAAATCAGCGGCTGCACTAATTTCAAATCTTAGCTGGATTAATCATGGTCAAAATATAATTTTTTGACCAAATATCTATTTACTATAGAAAAGTACATATTCCAACCTACTTTTGAAACTATATTATTGAGGGAGATTATTTTAGCTTTACCCCTTCCCTTTGAGGGGCTATATTAAAATTTAGGCACAATTCCTCATTTAGTTAGAGGACATTTGCTAAAACTTCTCTTAAAACACTATTTTGCTTAATGCAACTTCATGCACAATGAAGGCATAAAGGGTATTGTCAAAATTCCAGCTTTTGGATTTTTTTGACAAAATATCCTTTCAATAATGAGAGATGCATGCATATTTAATCTCCACTTTAGAGAGGACTTAAGAAAAAGGAAAGGTTTAAATAAAACCACAGGAAAAGAATAAATATCTGAAGTCTGTAAAACACATCTGGTGCCTCAATATGTCACACTACTGGTATTTTCCAAGATATAGAGATTTGAGTTTCTCAAAAAGATAAAAATTTTCATTCAAAATTGTATATATTTAAGCTGGGGAGATAGCTCAGTCAGTAAGTGCCTACTATGCAAGCATTAGGACCTTAGTTCAAATCCCATTTACATTTGTAAAATCTCAGTTTTGGAAATATGTATAACCCCAGTGCTAGGGGAAGGGTAAAGTCTGGGGGAGCCTTGATATTCATTGGCCATCCACCATACAGCATAGCTGATGAGTTGATGAGTTCATATTTAGTGGGAGAGCTTATCTCTAATATATATATATGTATATATATATATATATATATATATATATATATATATATATGTGTGTGTGTGTGTGTGTGTGTGTGTGTGTGTATGCCAAGAGTGATAGAATGAAGACACTACTAGACATCAATCTTCCTCTTCCACAAGAATGCACACACACACATATGCACATACATTTGCATGTACATTTACACATATGACTAGGAAGTCAGAAAACTATGTGAACTGGTTCTCTTCTTCTACCCTTATGTGGGCTGTGGGAATCAAACTTTGATCCCCAAGCTTGTACAGCCTTTTTTCTCATGTTTAGAATTATCATTCAATGACAAAAATGTGAAGATAACTTCTTCGATGTCTATGTTCTAATATATAAAATTCACAGTCTGCCTATTCTTTAGTCTGTTAATAACATTCAAACACAATTTGCATAGTATTAAACATAATTTGCACATCATCAAAGACAACATTGTAAATGTAATCTTCATTAGTTCTCTTTCCCTTCTATATTAGACTCTTCATGCTGACACATAAAACTGCACAAACCAGGAGCCAAAAAAAACAAAAAACAGAAAAAACTGAGAAATTTATTTCTCATAGTTCAAGATATCTATGAAATTTCTTCCTCATGAATTTTCTTTCCTGGGTTTGTAGATAGTTGCTTTTTTGCTGTATCCTCACGAGGACCTTTCTTTCCTTTTCAGTATGCCTGGTATCTCTTCCTTTTCAAATGATATTAGTCATGAGTTGACCACTTTCTCATCATTACATTGATTAACTCATTGTATTAAACTATAATATGTCAATATCTCAAACACTGTTATTCTATGAGTTAGTGCTTTAAAATATTAATATTAATATTAATATTAAGGCAAGACAGTTCAATCCAGATTGTCCTCCTTGTTATTTCTATTTCTCAGTATGGGATACTCATTCAGATATGAAGCATCATACAATTTCTCCATGAACTGAATATTAGAAATCTCAGTACCGATATATTGCTGTAGAAAGGCAGGAATACAGCAAGAGTCATTTATTTTCCTTTGTCTCCTTGAATTAAGAAGTAGGTTAGCACTGCTCAAGCTAGACTCATAACAAAACTCTATTGCTCATTTACTCATGGTTTTGAACCAAACATGTTAGTTACCCAGGTTCTATGTATTTCTGAGAAATACAGCAGGTGAATTAAAATTAAATGTTTGGGGAAATATGTACTCAGGAAGAATTGCACAGATAGACTGCTGTTCAAATCATGCTGAGGAACTGCTCTCTTTGACCTAAATTTTAATAGTAATATATTTGAAGCCAAGCAATATGAAGTTCTATATTTAGTGTGGTACACACAATACATGGTATTATGTTTGGAATTATTCTTTTTGATCTGGGGTATTTTCTGTCAAGCGGCATGTTATAAGTAGTGGCAGCTTAGAGTGTTGCTATAGTCCAGTACATGTCTTTTTATTTAAAAAAATCACATAATCACATGATTTTGATTCTGTAGAAAAAATTATGTTTCCCTCACTTCAACTAAAGAATGTGTGAGATATTGCAATTTGATGTGGGCTTGGGTTTTTCCAAGATGGTTCTGGGTTTTTCATATTTTTCACTAGCTGTTTAACTCTGCATGACTACACACAGTCATGGAAGTCTATCTAATAAACATCTAGGGTAGAGGCAGGGTGATATAATAACAGGGAATTTGGATGTAGATATTGTTGCCAGGAACGAAGAGTAAAGCATTGTTTGAACAGCATCAAGTGGTAGGGTCATACTGTTGAATAACTGTTACTTTCCACAACCTGTATTCTAGACTGCAAACTAGCAAGATCTGTAAAAGGCAAAGATGCAAGGGAAGTAATACAGGGAAATATATGAGAACAATGAGTGTACGAAGCCCATGGTACATCATGCTAATCTTTGTAATTGAATCAGTGTATCAAATTGGGCTAAATTTTTCTCAAGGCTCAGTAAAAGAAGGGAATGTCAGACATAGTTCTAAACACAGTCAATTGATTGCTCATTGGAAGTATAATACCTTTGGGACTACAATTAAAAACTTCTCACGTTGATAATGAAATAGGAGACAACATATGATTTAACGTCTATTAACAATCTACTACACTTCCTCAGTTTCAAGTAGAATGTGACAAGAAGCCCAACAGAAGCTAGCGCTGCTTGCTTTATTGGGGATATTGGAACACTTCTTGTTGGATGTATGACCTTGTTTTGTGCTTATCGTCTCATAATAATTACCCATAGTACTAAAGAGACTCTTAAAATGTCCCAGTTAGGATAACAGATTCAATGCTTACTCTAGTTAAAAATTAATTGTTCTCATTTTCTTGGCAAAATATAAATAAGAACATTTAGTTTACTGAACTTTCCAAGACTTCAAACTCACACTTTGAAAACTAATGGTGAATAGGATTTCTGTCATTTTTTTTAAACAGGGTTGTGTTAGTCTACTAGTGCTCCCATAACAAAGGACCTCTGATTTTAGGAACAGAAGTTAGTCTTGTTAGAATTTGAACACTCAGAGAAGGAGCTCAACATGCCAATTGGGTTGATTTGTTTTGAGATCTGTCTCCACAGCACACAGATTGCTCTCTTTTCACTGTGGCTTCCTAAATATTCCTCTCTGTGTGTTGGCTCTGTTCTGATTTCCTTATATAAAGACACTAATATTGCTGGATTAATTTCTACCATTGTCATATCACTTTATTTACGTTGTTTCTTTAAAGACATAATCTCCAAATATAAGCATTCTCTGCAATACTAGAATAAGGACTTTACTGCAAGTACTTGGGTTTGGGGGGTGGGGTCACAATCTAATCCAGAATACCATGTATGGAAAAGATTCATAGATGTAGGAAAAAAATACTATGGAATTATTGAGGGGAAGAATACTCTAGTTTTTCTGCTTAATACAACAATTGACTCATAACCATATGGCTCATTTGACTGTCTATGGAAGATTTGCTGAGGCTTAGTGTCATTTGCAGGGTCAGTCAATATGTTTTCAGGACACATGTCTTTTCTACGTGGGAGCCAAAGACCCTGCAGTCAACTAGGCTGTACTCTAAGGTCCTCACCATAGACTATGAAGACAACATGGTTATCAGTTTTCTACAGGTTAGAAGCAGCAAAGTTCTTTAATTATTTCTGTCTATGAAGTCGGCTACAACATCAGATAATGAATATTCTGTCACTATTCGTTATATAATGTAGTAATTAAATGAAAGAATTTCTCATCATATTCTTATTGTTGAGACAACTCAAGTGAAGGGAGTTATATGAGTTGTGTGTGTGTGTTTGTGTGTGGCAGAGGAGTCTCTGGGGAACCATTTTGGAATTCTTACAAATTGAATTTGGGTCAGGCTAGTAGCTACATTTGTAGATAAGTAGACACTGTAAACATAGGAATTTGAATTATTATCAATTCCCTGAAAAACAGTGGTTCTTCATGGGTAAACTTTATGGAGCCCATGTGTTCTATTCATTTGTCTCCATGTCAGCCTAGCCTTCTTGTCTCAGAGACCAAATCACAACAGAAAACTGACTTTTGACATATTGTTAGTAGCTTCTAAGCAAACTGAAGATTCAGGGTTGAAGTCTCTGTGGAAATAAAATATTCACCATATACTTGATCTATTCTGCTTTCAAAGCCACAGAGCATTTGGAGTCTGGCTCTCTTGCTATGGTCTTTAGAGTGCACATTGTTTTCACATACCATCTGATCCATGCTGCATTACTCCATTTCTACACAGATGTTTAATTCCTTTTTTAAAATAGCTTTTTACCTTCTGTTTCTGTTTGGTTTCATCACAAATTAAGGTCTACTTATACTTAAAATTCAGCATCAGGAAGCTTCCCTGATTCAATGTTTCACTAACCATGTGCTTTGGTTAGCAGAATTTTTAGAAAATCCTCACTTACCAGATTACAATTCTATGAAGATTAAAAATGATGCTTTATTTTTACACTTTTTTGACCTATATTCATGTATTACCCACAAATTTTCACTTTAATCCTTAAAAATATTACAGTGTTTAATGACCATCTTCTTGACCAATTTATGGATAATTAATAACTCCAGGAAGTCAAAGGATTTTTCTTAAACTGGTCTGCTACTACATTAATCTATGATAAGCATAGATTCCTCATGAGTCACCATGATCCAACTCAATGTCATTGGAAAGTTTTATATTTCAAGTATTACAGAGATTGAATTAATATTTATTGAATTCATTTAAACATATACATCAAAATATAAACTCAGTGAACATAGAAAAGAAAAGATCCCATCTTTTTTATCAGCAAGTCTACACTGCCTAGAGCAGTTGTTGTAATTAAATATGAGTGAGTCCATGGAAAAATATCATACTTCATGTCACTGTTTACTTTAGAGCAAAATAGTATTTACTGTTACTGTGCTTTGATGAATAATATGTGATTAAATTAATAAGGGTACATATTTTATCCACTTAATGAATATCTTGTCCACTCAAGCAAAGAATAGATTGTACTTCCATTAGTATATACTCTGAAACTCTGATAATTATCTCACTGATGTTTCATTTTTATACTATGTTGCTAAAATTTAGTTTTGAATAGGCTTATGAATAGTATTTTATGAATACAGTAGGGTGTTATTGTAGCTCAGTGGCAGAGTCCTTGTCCAACAAGTTCAAAGTTCTATGTCCAGTACCAGAGGTCCAATGACAAGAACTCTTCCTTAAAGTTTTTCAACAAAAAAAATGAATTAAAGAAGTAAACTAGAGTTCATCTAAATTTCAAAATGTTTTTTATCAAAGTGTACATTGAAAAGAATAAAAAAATCCTACAGGATGGGGGGACTGTAAAGCATGTACACGATGAAAATGTAGTACGTAGACTATATAAAGAACACTTAGAATTTGAAAACACGAAGAAAAATATCCCAATTTAGAAGTACACAAGTTACTTGAATAAACATTTCTCCACAGAAGACATACAAAAAGGCTATGAACACATGAAGAAAAAGTTCAACATCATTAGTTACTAGGAAAGGTAAATTAAAATGACAGTGAATTGGTACGTCTCACTCATTGGGATTCATATTTGCTTTTATTACAGAAATTGTCATAAAAATAAAATGCAAGTTTTAGTCCTTTCCAAACTCCTCTGCTGATTAAAAACAAATCAAAAGTCTGATAGTAGAGCATATCAGGAGATGTATAAAGGGAAACAAGTGTGGTTATATCCTCAGTAATCTAATAAAAGTATTTACCTGCTGGTATATATCATCAGCTGCTTAATGTTTTGTAGTTGTTCATCATTATTGACATGATGGTTCAATATTACTGACAATAGCTGCATTTCACTCAACAAGACGCCACAAACATATCTAACGTCTGATTGTTGCAAGTAGGCAGCTTTCATTTGGAAGAGAGCACCCTGGAAGCCATACACCACTAAAGATTAAAAAGCCACAAATATGCACAAGTAGCCAGAGCATACATACATTTATTGTGTAGGACAAGAAAATATAGTGCTGTCATCTATAAAATTCAAAACCCAAGAAACACACAATCAAGTTACAAAAAAAGTCACAATCACATAAAATCTCAAAATGTGTTAAGGAAGTTTAAAATTTTATATTTGGTCACATACATAGGTATCCTAAGCCATATGTGGTTTGCTTGTGGTTTTAACTGTGCTGCTCAGTAAATGCTGTGGTTCTTGTTTCTATAAGGATATAACTACAATAATCTATACATATCCTACAGAACCATACCTATTACAGGACAAATGGTGTCCCTTACCAGATTCCTATATTGAATCCTTAATCCCCAGTACTTCTAAATGTGATTTAGAGATTATTTGCAAAAATGACAGAATGGGTCCACATGAGGGCTGAGTTTAATCCATTTTGGTGGTGTCCTCACATGAGGGGGGCTTTCTATGTAGAAATACATATATAGGAAAAATGATTAGGAGAAACAACAAAACAAAAGATGGTCATCACCATGCCAAAGAGAAGCCTGGGACACATTCACTTCTAACAGACTTCTGTAGCTGAAAATTTTCCTGTGCCCCACCCAATCCATAGCCATTCAGATCCAAGTAAACACACAGAGGCTTATCTTGATTACAACTACTTGCCCACTAGCTCAGACTCATTACTGACTAACTCTTACACTTAAACTCAGCCCATTCTGTTAATCTATATGTTACCATGTGTTCTGTGGCTTTACCTGTGTGCCACTACATGCTGCTCCCTGGACAGCAGGCTGGTGTCTCCTCATTCAGCCTTCCTCTTCCCAGAATTCTTTTTATCTGCTTATCCCACCTATATTTCCTGCCTGTCTACTGGTCAATCAGCATTTTATTAAACCAGTGTACAAAAACATTATCTCACAGCAGCCTTCAGAATAAACCAACCAAATGTACTGACGTACATTTTGAACTTCAAATCTTGATAACTGTAGTAATATCCATAGTTTGTATATATGAATACATATGTACATATATATTCAGCAATTCATTTTACTATATATAGAAAATTCACATAATTTTTGGACTTTACTATACCCTATATTTCCTAAACAGAATGAAAGAAACAACACCACTACATCTACAAACATCACCATAAAAACAAGCAAGCATACACTAAAACTGGTGAAGTTAATGCTCCTTTTCTTAACTTTCAGAATATGGTAGAGAAACAGAATATTCATTAATAATATTTTGTGTTTAATAAAGAGACATAAATACAAATAAATACAATAAAAGCAAAAATTAAATTCCAGCAAAATTGAAAGAGGAACCTGTTAGGAAAATATTTGCTTTTCTCACAAAAGGAACAGATGTCACTGCCCAGTATCCTTTCTTGTTTTCCTTGACCTGAACCAGACTGTGAGGTAGGGACTTCAGCAGCATCCTTTGGTGACATGATGTGTGAAGTCACCACATTACGAATGTGGGTGTGCGATGATATAAGTGTTCTCATATACCAGCCAACTGATCTTAATATTTAATAAATAAATCTAAATGAATTAATAGTTATCAATGCTAAAAGAAATATGTGAAAAGCTCATTAAGAGTATGCTTGCACATAGAGTATAATCGTTCACTTTCTTTATGATGCATGTTGTATTTTCAAAGCATTTTTAAAAAATGCTTGTTTTACATGTGTGTATATATGTGCACATATGAATATACATTTGTATGGCTGTGTGTGGAGATCAGAGGTCTATGCTAAATGCCTTCCTCAATCTTTCTCAGCCTCATGTTTTTGAGGTTTCTCATTTAACCTAGAGGTCCTGATTTTAGCTAGATTGACTGCCCACCAAGCCTCAGATATCTTCCTGTCTCTAATTCCTGGTTTTGGAATTGCAAACATGTGCCACTCACTGGATTTGTACACAAATGTCGGAGATTCAAACTCAGGTAACCACATTTGAGCAGCAATAACTTTATGTCCTGAGACATCTCCTTAACCCTTACATGTTTTTAAATAAATTATGCATAAATCCTATTATATAAAACACATGAGTTTTTAAAATAAAAATGGGAATATATTATTGATTACTTGATAACTTAAGTTTACTGGTTTTATTATACTATATATGTGAATGCTTGCTTACATATTAACTTGTCATTGGAAAGTTTTCTATCATGACAAGTTTATATTCAGTTAAATATTGCATCTTTTCCATTTAGATAAACATGCAGTCACCATGACAATAAATTACACAGGAAAGCATAGATTAAACTGAAATAGAATCAAACAAAAGTTAAATTCAGAATCTTTGTAACACATCCATTTCAAACAATCACTTTTCCTATCCCCATCAACATCTAAATAGTAATCAACCCAAACAGTCTATTAAAGAAAGAAGAAAGAAAAGAGCATCCAGCTCTCGAATAAATACTTTTGAGAGAAGGAATGCTGCATAACCATTAGAAAGCATTACAGCAGGATTTTGAAGGTCTTTATTCATGTTGCCTACTACCCGACCCCCAGTACTGGCCATTTTAATCATGGATTTTCACATGAATGTATATGCTCAACCACTAAACTACATCCTAAGCCCTTACTCTTCTTCTTTTCCTTGCTCTTCTATTCTTTGAAAATGAACCCCATAGTGATCAAAATTCTATACATATGGTGTCTTTCCACACTATTTTGGGAAGGGGTAGAAATTTATATGTCTGCAGAGACTAATAGAGCACTGGCTGTATGTCAAAGTAGTTATTTCTTATGTGAGTTTCCTTACCTAAAAATGATCAGACAAATTTATATAAACCTTTAGGCTGATGTCTTTTTTTAATAAATAGAGTCTTTCATTCCACTGATGAGTTATTTTCAGCTTACAAGATACATACATAAGCAAAAAGACAAATCACACAGCTTTGAGTAAAAAAATAAGCCAATTTCTTTCCTTCTTATATTCTCTACAGTGTGCATGGTTTCTTATTCACGTACATAGTATGTTTCTTCAGAGGAGGGTGGACTTACAAACTTTTGAAATAATTTACCCCAAATGGATTTTATGTTAATTTACTGCATCTATTTTGCTATAATTATACATTTTCCATTATCAACAGTTTCTAAGGATCTTTTGAGGGGTTTTCTAGTTCGCTAAGCTATGGTTATGTTCTCTTACCTTAACAGAACAATAGCAGGTCTTATTAAGAGTTCACACTCCCGTGTTGTTTTTCACCCCTAAGCAAAGATGGTTTTAAGGGAATAATTGAATAACCCATTGGATTGTCTGTTTGATTTTCTAGGCATCTTTTAGCCATAAGCAATGAAAATATTTCCAAACATTGTTCAGCACACAAAGAAAATGTCTTAAACATCTTTTTAAGAATGTCTACACATGACTAACCTGTAGCATCCTAAAGAACATAAAGTGACTGGGAACATGGATCTCCTAGGTTAATAGCTGGGAATCAAAGGCATGGGAAGGTCCATCAGGAAGAAACTGGTAAGAAACAGTCTTTGTTCCTCTGGATACAGAAGTACTTAAGATGAAACTAGAGTATAATATCCAGGTCTAATTTGAGAATAAAACATTGGGGTGAATATTTAAAAGACAGCAGGTAAGCAAGGAAAAAAATCTCACTAAACAAAACATTTGTTCTTCAACATTACATTATTTTGTAGTGCTTTTGAAGACATTTAGTTGTGGAATTTCAATTCAGACAGTAGAGAAATTTTCAGATGTCTCCTGAAATAGTCCTAATGCTGAGTATTAAAAGTATCTTTATGGATTATTTATTCAGTAAGACTATTGCAATTGATTGTTACATGGCTCAAAATAAGTATATGAATTCTAATATTTTGGTCTCTTCTTCTGAATTGAATCATTTGAATCATAAAACAAACAGATGCTAATATCCCCCAATACAGGGGATCCTTCTTAATAAATCTTACAGGAAGCCTTTTGTTATGTATTTAAAATAAACAATTTAATATATACTATTTTACATTTGTAGGCAATGTTGTTTATTCCTTATATGGAAATCAGTGAAGACCAACCAAATTAGAGTAATCAAGGGGTGCTTGATTGCCAAAACAGATCACATTAGTAATATTGACCACGAATGGTTTATATTTTTATACCCCATAGACTATTCAATCACATGATATTCTGACTTAGAAAGAAACTATTAACTGAGCAAGAAGTCAGACATCCTCCTTTCTTTAGAACAGCTGTATTGTATTTCAAAATAAAAACAGATCAAAATACAATCAACCATTTTGAAGAAAGTACTTTTCTACTTTAAATAATACTGAAATAAATGTAATTAAATAATCATACATTAGTTGTACAATTATTTAAAAAATTGGTTGAATTCCCAGAAGTGAAATTACTAAGTTGAATTTTATATTTAATTTTAGAATTTCATACATATACATATGTCACCTCAAGAATTTTGAAGAAACCCTAACAGGGTTGAGACCCCTATTGCCACTGCTTTTAAGATTAAGGGAGATTAGGTAATAGACTTTTATTTCCAGGATGAAAAACAACCGGCAGTTGTTATATGGAAAAGTAACAATTTAGTTTCATGGCACACTAACCCTAAAAGTAACAACAACAAAAGGAAAGTTAATTTTTGGTTTTTAGACAAGATGAATAATCACTAATAGGCAGACAGAAATTGAAGGGACAAACATTTGTTAACATGCTTCTTAAGACAGGTCAAAATGATAGATGCTTCCAAGATGGAGCAGTCAATTCATAATTTTTGTCTGATGAGTGAGTCCTCTAACATATCTGACTGTTAATGTTGGAAAGCAATGAATAGTATTACAGAAAGGGAAGGTTTCTTCAGTAGCTAGTTCACATATATGATAATACGTATGATAATGTCATTTTCACAACAAATGACAAAAGTTTGGGCCATGGTTAGAGTTTATGAGGTGTACAAAGAATAAAAAAGGAGTTGTAAAATGGAATCTCAAGTAGCAAGAGAGATCACAATCAATTTTCCTCAGAACTTCTAGAATGTTGGTGCCATAAAGGAGAACACATATAGAACATAGTATAGAAAACAAAGATGAGGGAACAATATTTTAAAATAATTAGTGATGATGTCTTGTTCATTTACAAATCAAAATGTATGTAAGGAACAACTTACCAGAATCATATGGATGAACAATGATGTCATTGAAATATAGAAGGTAACATGTAAAATGAACAATAAGAGCAGAATGAATTGAAAAGCTAGAAAATAAAGAAACAATGCCAAGGAAGTTAGAAGACTTGGGGAACACATTCAGATACTCCCAAAACTCATTTCACTGGAGTGCCAAAATGGTAATAGAAAACAAATAATAGCAAGTATTGAAATAGATAATGTATGATATTTTGAGAGAACTCATAATTGCCAGGATTTATAAAACTAAGGCAAAATGAAAAGTCAAACTTGTTGGCATGAAAAATATTCTTATTAACAGAATGTCAAACCACCAAGGCTACAATAAAAATCCTAACATCTTCCAAAGAAAGCAAATGATAGAATAAAGAAAATTACTATAATCTACCAATAATTACACAATGTCCTTTTGGCAGCTGCCACATATTGTGGTGAGTCATGCTTGTAAGTTACACTGCATGGAACCCTGCCTGACTCTGGATCTTGCTTTCTCTCTGTTCTGTACCAGGTGATTCAATTTCTTTGGCAACCTGTCACTTTTAGTTCATTCATAAACTGCATTTATCTGCTCTTCTGGCCTTTGACTCACTACCCTCTTTTCTGGCTTCTTGCAACCAGTCCCTCTGTGTAAAAACTTAGTATTCATTAATATTACATTCCTGAGTTGACCACGAGAACTATGCCCATGGCAACACCTACAGGAATAGAAGGGCCTTCCTAAAAATAACCTGGACTCTGGCTGCAGCCATCTCTCAAGACAGTTATGTCTTGAAAATGGAGAGGGATTTAGAACTTGTAGCTGAAGTTTTTCTGTATTCTACCCAGTCCGCAGCCACTCAGACCCAAGTAAACACACAGAGGCTTATATTAATTAAAACTGCTTGACCATTAGCTTAGGCCTATCATTGACTAGCTCTTACACTTAAACTCAGTCCGTTTTTGTCAATCTATATGTTACCATGCTTTCTGTGGCTTTAGCTGTGTGCCCTTATAAGCTGCTCCCTGGATGGAGGGCTGGTGTCTCCTCACCCAGCCTTCCTCTTCCCAGTATTCTCCTTGTCTGCTTATCCTGCCTATACTTCCTGCCTGGCTACTGGCCAATCAGCATTTTATTAAACCAGTGTACGAAAGCATTATCTCACAGCAAGAACTACTCAAATGCTTGGCTTAAAATTGTAGCTAATATTTAAGACTTTGAAGTTTTTTTTAGCTCTTTGAAACTTGTGCTTGAATACGATTGAAAACTGTTTACATTGTATGTGAATACCTCTTTAAAAATATACAAGTTATATACTAATACATTCTGTTTGAATAAATTAAAATGTTATAGATGAGGCAAAATTGATCTTTGGCTCCAATCCTCAATCATGATTCATTTTTCCATCTGTAGAGTTACTGAATTTAGGATGTATTATAACATTAAAAGTAAATTTACATACTTGTATTTTCACAGATTTTCTCTCTGGAACTATATGTATCTCTGTTAATAATACATTATTTTAGATGTGCTTAAAATAATAAATGCTAACTTTTACACATTAATTACAATTCATTTTATTCACTCCAACTAAAGTAAAGGTATTCATTACTTGTGTGTGTGCACATATGTGTGTATGTGTATATTTGTGTTTCTAATGTAGTTAGAATTTTAGTGCATGCCCTTGTCTGTGCATGAAGAAATGAGAGAATGGCATTAGAAATCCTGCTCCTTCACTTTCCAGACTATCCTTATGAGACAAGGTCACTTACTGTAACTAGAGCTAGGCTGGTGACTAACAAGCCTCAGCAATTATTTTGTCTCCACCGTTCTCCTGTCAATACTGCTGGGTCATGGCATCATCTGGCTTCTTTAGTGGAATTTTCAGGCTCGACATTCAGATCCTCAGCTTGTACAGCAAGTTCTCTACTCACAAGGTCATCTTTCCAAACCCTACTTTTAAAAACTATAATACATTTTCTTTAGTACAAATATGCTCCTGTTTTGACATCACTCTTGGCATAGAGTTAAGTTCTTTCAAAATGTTCTGTAGTACACATCTGTGGATATTAGGAATTGGATGGGCCATACAAATACTGGGTTATAAGAATTTCCCAAAATGATAATATAATAAGCACCTTCCACAGGACAACTGCACCCATATAATTACTGTCTGCTTCACCAGGATAGATCCCACACATCCCCATCACAGACAATGGTAATATTTTAAAATGAGTGCCAATTCATTGGAGGAAAACTAAAATATTATTTTCAAGTCCACATAGTGTTTCATAATAGGTTATTTTGTAATCTTTTATTTTCTCAAAAGATTAATCCTTATATCAGTAAGTCTACTATTACATATCCATACTCCCTTGTCCTTAGGTAATTTGTTTTAGGACACTTTCCCAATGGGTACCTAATTTCCATAAAGTCAACTCTTTCAGAAAATTTTATGCTGTTGTCTACAACTTACATGTGTCTTTCAGTATTATTTAAAACATCTTAAGTACATCTAATAGGTCAGATTACGTAAATTCTGAGTGAATGGTTTTTATCTTGTCTTGTTCTACTTATTGCTTAGATGACAAATACACTGTGTATGCTCAGTGCAGACACGTTTTTGTAGCCTTCTGAACTGTACCTTATGCATGAGTATTATCCATTACTTTCTTGAATAAATTCTTTAGATAAGGTTATTTTTTCTCCTTCTGAAAATCCAGTCATATAAATACTATTTTTTTCTTTTAAAAATGTTTTTATTTTATTATACTGGATTAAAGGAAGCCATGCTCAGACAAGTATATTACCAGTCTCCCCTGCCTTTCTCATCCCTGACCTCTTTAGGCAGTCTTCTTTGTGCCCCTAGATAGTTTCTATCTCCTTTAACATCATCTATACATATTTCACGTACCTATAGAAAATGTAGGACCCATACCTGAGATGAAACAGGAGGTATTCTCTTGTTCTGAGACTGGCTTACCTCACTTACCTCCAATTTCTTTCATTTTCTTTGATATGGGCACAACTTCAATCTTATGGCTGATTATAGTATTTATGCATAACATATTTTCTTTACCCATTTTTTCTGTTGATGCACAACCCACACATAATAGTTTTATAATAAGTTCATGATAATAACATTGGAATAAAACAAATGTGTGAGGCTTATTGTGGGATGTTCTCTTAGAGTCTTTCCAGTAAATAACCAGCAGTGAAACAGGCAGGCCATACTATGTCTTATGATTCCAGTTTTCTAGAGTCTATTCCTTTAGTGGTAGAAAGAAAGGTGTGTGCTTCTATTTTCTCTTTTTATGCATATTTAGTAAATGTCATTGTTCTGTCCAGCAGTCTCTTTCCTCTTCCCCTTTAACTCCATAATTCTCATGAATCTATCCAGTGAGTTTTCTATAACAGTTAGTATACTTTTCAGTCCTTTAATTTCTATGTGGTGATTTATCATTACCCTGACGTTGCTAATATTTTCTAGTTATTTCTTTCATTTGATTCATTACTCACTGAAACTACTTTATTATAAGTGTTACAAAGTCATTGTCAGATACTTTCAATAACTAACTCATCAGCTATAATTGTTTCTTATTTCTTGATTCTTGGTATGATTAATAAGTAATGATTATATCCTTTACATTGTAAATATAAGGATAAAAGATAACCCTTGACCTTATTTCAGTAGTTTTTAAGTTTCTGACATAAATTATAACCTACTTTTCTGTGATATATCCAACAGGAACTTAGTTTTCAGACCTCTTTCAATGCATGCGTGTGTGTGTGTGTGTGTGTGTGTGTGTGTGTGTGTGTGTGTGTTTGTTTCTGGATTTTTAAAAAATGCCTAGTAATTTTTGTTACTATCACCCTGTTAATCTAAATGCTTTCTTGGGCTATTTTCTGGGGAGCATGACCTGTTCTCCATCTCCCCAGTACCACTGCCCCTCTATTTTTACATGTGATACTGCTCACATGGAATTCTGGGTATAGCTACCCCTTTTAATCCTTTTCCCAGAAAATGAAAGTTTTCATGTTTCCCTTTTGAGCCCCAGAATTGTTGATGTTTCAGATCAAAGCTTGTTCAGGTACCCTAGGCAAATTATATGAAAATTTAAGAGAAAATCTGAGATATTCACCTTCCTATTTATTATTCTACAAATCTTGAGGTTCCATTCCAATCCAAGTTAGGCTTCCAACTTTTACACAGTCCACTTTTATGACTTTTAACTTATGCTTAGAAGATTTGATTATTCTTAGAGTTTAATAATAGGGAATGCTAAGTTCATGTGGTCTTTTATCTAAAACCGTCTTAACAATTTAAAGATCTCTCTTATGTGTCATCTCACTATCTTCTCAACAAAGCCTATGATGTTTATTCTTATATTGCCATTGCCCTAAATTCTCTTACAGAAACATACGTGAATACCCTATTGCTGAAGGTATCTCCCACTTCAGACACACAGGACTTGGAGGAATACAGCTGGTACTGAATTGTAAACCTCCTCCCTGAGTACTATTGCTCAGTAATGACAACAGATCTGTGAACTATACAATGACTAGAAATCACAATGATGACCAGGATGGCAAGATTTTCCCAAAGGAACAGTAGTGACACTTATATCCTGGCAGAAACCAGTGGTCACCTAATTAGAATTCATTCCTAGTATTATAAACCCAGCCAACTACACATGGATGGGAGCCATGGAACCTAGAGGAGAGTCTACTAATGCTGCATTCCTGAGCCACTGTAATTTTTAACTACATTTTTAATACTTGCTGATCTGGATGTATTTCTCATACCTCATCAAAGAAGCTTCTTTTGTAGCAGATAATGATCACTACAGAAAACTACAATCAAAATGCAGAGGAAAAATATCCATGTGATGCTCAATCCCAATTGATACATCTACTATACAACCCCTACATATAAGGCTCAAGGAACATCTCAGCAAAAGAGTTAGGAAAACACTAAGAGTCAGGAGTCCTGGACATCTGCTACAAGAGAGTGTCTTCTGGAAAAACAAACAAACAAATAACAACAACAACAAAACAACTTTCATCATAAGGAGGTTGTAGATAGGGGCTTACTTCTGGGAGAAGTATTATCAAAATATGTTATTAAAATTACCAAAATATGTTTATCAAAAATGAATGAATAAAATATCCTATTTAAAAAAGGTATTACTCTTCTATGAGTGATCAAATTCCAAAGCTTTGGATCTAGTATACCTGGACTATAGGTAGCAAAAATCTAAAGTTGATAGCTTTTGTGTAAAACAAAACACAAGGTTAAAAAATCATCTCTTTAGCACGTGCTTCAGTGGGGATGTTGGACACTGTGAGTCAAGGCAAACTGGCTGAGCTTCAGTTGACTATACACTCTATCAATACTCACTTTCTAGTGAAAGGCTTAGTATTGACTCCAAAGTCCTGCTATTTTTGATTTGTGCTGGCACACAAGAAGTGGTAAGACCACATGTTTTCTTTCTGTAATGGATGCTTATTTTCATGGTAGTGGAAGGATCTCTAGTGGAAAACAGCACCTGTTTCTATCCAAACATTTAATATCTTATGTTATGTTGCCGCTGTCCTGTTGGTCAACAACATTTTCAAAGCTAATCTTAGAATCAGTGTGGGAGGAGACTTCCAAATGGGTTGGATGAATAGAGAAAAGACCTTCAATGGAATAATCTACCTCTGACACAATCACCTTCCTAATTATAGACAATCACAAGGCAGCTCCTCTCAGCTTTACAGTTTGCCATTTAGCTAAGCATTATAAATAATATATCATTTATTTTCAAATATCTCAGTCTGATCAGTGAGAGACCATGTTTTTTGCCCCTAATGTGAAATGGTAAGTACAAATACAACATATTTATATTAGTAACACTTAAATAGACTTTTGGCATGTATTACCTTAGAACATATACCAGGTTGCATGATACATCAGATATAAAGTTAACTCCTGGTATTGTTTTCTTTTGTTATATCATCCGTGCAATAATGACTTTCTGCTAGTTTATTATGGACATGTTTGAAAATATTCATGTCTATAATATTCATACTTTTCAAGAACTTATATTCAATGAATACACTCTGCTTTGAGTAAAATGTTTCTTATTGTAGTCTCTTTATACACATACACTTAAATTTATTGGTCACGTTAATTGCTTTGCAAAAACACTTTAACTTTCATGGTATACTTTTGAAAGAATGTTATAAGAACAAAACCTTACATGTGTAGATATATTAAAATTCACTTGAAGATTTGGATAATGTTATCTTTGATTATAAGCATGGTGTTGTTCCTGGTATCTATATTCTATTCATTTTAAAAAATAACTTTTTGATGTGTTCTGTCTTTGGGATTTGTTTTTCCAATAATTTCAATTTCTTAAAATAACTTTAGTTCTCCTCCATTGTTTTAATGGAAAACTGAACATTATTTCATAGGAATTCTTTAGACCAACTCTTAAAAATAGTACTAAACAATGGCAGTAACAGGCTTGAGGGCTATCCCCCAGCCCTTTCTTACATCCTTGCAAGTACTATCTTTTCACAACTTATTTCCATAAGCTAGTTTCTCCTCAGAAGAGCCCAATTTCATCTGCAAACCTGAATATTCCATATAATATACTTTAACTACAGGATAAGACAAAGAAGAGGCAAAGTACTTATTTACATTTACTCGACTGCAAAGAATTTTCTATTCAGTCAATATGATAAATTATCTTTTCTTTGTTTTCATTTCCCATCATAAATGTGTATCCATGAAAACTCATGACACACTACTTTCAGGTCTGACATGGAAGTAATGTGTTTGCTAACAATAGTGGAAAATTCAGGTCCTTGTTTATACCTCGCAACGGCTCAGAAAACTTGGAAACTGGCAGCAATTCATTTATTTCTTTTCTGTAAAGTTATTTATCCTAGTGGAGAACCCTGGTGAGGGAAGATTTATATAATTTATCTTTAGAATAATAATGTTGGTGTGCCCTGGTTCCCACTCACATCCATGTTGGTTATGCTTCCTTAAGTGTGCAATGAACCACTCTATGTTATATATTGTACCAATCTGTTAGGTATGCAAGTGAGAGTTACTGGCCTGAAATCTGAAGGCTTTTCACGGTGCTTTTTTATGGATGGTGTCAAAGCAAAGGCAAATTCAAAATAAATAAGGGCACCACTCTCATTTATAATCTCAGACTCACAAGGAGCAGTAGTAAGCAGAAGCATACCAGTACATTCCAATATGCTCTTGTAATGCCATTACTGTCATAACTCCCCGAGTATGAGTGGCCACCCATTGGCTAAATTAAACACATGAAATAAGAGGATTTCTCTCAGAATGAAAACCCAGATTACTGAAATCTCTCTTTCTCTCTTTTTCTTTTTTAATTTTATGTCCATGATTCTTATTTGTGTGTGTGTGTGTGTGTGTGTGTGTGTGTGTGTGTGTGTGTGTGTGAGGGGAGGGTGATTTTACTTTCTCCAACACATTTGACAATGTCAGGAGACATTTGGGAGTTCATCTAGGGGACATGAATACCACTGTAGATCTTACAAGAAGAAGGAAGCCTCAGGACAAACACCACTGTTGCAAGGTTGAGAATTAGCAGTTTTTGCAGTCTGTCTTTGCAGCTGATCACTCCTTGCATCTGACCACCCTCTGTATAGCATGACCAAATACCCATCACAATTAAGAGTGCTACCAATTAAAATCAACACATTTATTTTTTATCTTATGTGTATGAGTGTTTGCCTGCATGCCTTTATGCCCAACCATCACATACCTGGTGCCCACAGAGGTCTTAAGGGGGCATTGGATCTCCTGGATCTGTTTTTAGAGACAATTGTGAGCTGTCATGTGAATTCACTGAAAAAGCAACATGGACTGTTAACTCCTGAATCATCTCTTTAGTCTCCAGAAGCAGGTTTGGTAAGTATCCTGAGATACATAATTAATTATTTAAATATTAATATAAATGTTTTCCCTTTTCTTTAACCTCATTTCCATAACATCATGTTTGCCTTATAATTTTGAGCAATTTTCATAAAAGTAACAGATTTCTACAGATTCTTTTATTAGATTATAATTCAAACCTTTCTTATTCGTACACAATACTTTCAATATGTGTTTGTAGCAGGGTAATTATTTGCACTTGGGTTAAATCTGATTGTGAGATTATTTCTGCAACATGAAATACCTTTATCTCATAGTGTTTAATAATGTCATCACACTTGGAATTCCACGTAAAGATTCTTTATGTATATAAATGCAATGAAAAGACAGATGGAAGCAAAATATCAGAGTTTCAAAATGATTAGTTCCCCAAACATCTAACCAAAGGTAAAGTAATTGAGAAGTAGACATGTTCAGGCGTCTCTGAGGTCCAGTACTTTAATTCATTGAGCTCTAAATCAAATCCTTTTAAGGTGAGGCATATGGGAAAATGGTAAATTGCTTGGATACTTCAGCACTAATATTCATTAAGATTTATATAGTTAATTGCAATGTCAAAAGAAATGCACTTTATTTTCCTCTTACAAGTTGATATGTATTAATGAGGAATTTACTGGGTCTGCATTTCCTTTATGTGTAGATGGAACAAGATTCAGCAAATTCATAAACTCTGTTCTCCATAAAGCAACTATAAATCATCAGGTGCTTTATGTACAATTCATGAGGTGGTTTTTGTATGTATCAATTAAATGTTATGGCATGGACCACTTATGTGTGCTTAGTCCCTTCTTTACACATCACAAATGGTGCACTGAATTAAAATGTAGTGTTCTATGTGTCTAGAAAAGTTTTGAGCTGGAAAGAAATCTTAAGATATTTACTTACAACCTTGTCGTTTTACAGAATAGAAATGGAGTCACATGATGAGTGCCACCCTATGAATTAATGATTCAGATCAAGAATTTGTATATTTCTGGCTCTTGCTCAGTAATCTTTGTGTTACACGTTGCTTTCATTTTATGACTTCAAAATTAAATTATAAAAAAAATTACAAGCCTGATTTTATAATATAACCATTCTTTCCTTAGCAAGAACATTCAAGTAATTATTTTTCTATTATTAGTATAATTGGTAATGATTTTCTCAATAGTAAATCAGAGTTTAAATGAAATATTTGAAATGAATGAATTTGAAAAATGGATTAATGTTATAAAAATCTTTCTTTAGTGTCAAAATACTTTAGGTATGATTTCAATACTTTGCACTTATCGTTTATGCTATCTTATATAGTAAAGAAGTAACTGATATATTCTTAAGATTTTTTTATTTAATTATTTTAAATTATTTTTACACTTTAGGGCAATGCAATTGGTTTCAGTGTCCTTACCTCAAAATGAAGCATCAACATTTGATTATCTATGCAATTCAGTCTCAATAAAATAAAGTAAATGAGATCGTGGTCATAAACTAAAAGCATAGGACTTACAGACATTAACACTAACATTATTATTAAAATGTGTTTTATTTTCCTGAAAAACTAAAACTGATAGATGTACTATTGTGTTTATTTTCATATTTCTTATTTTATAAACAAGTAACAATGATTACTTATGAGATAATGACTGGCTGATTTATTTTCTAAAGATATATTTTTAAAGATTTATTTTATGTTTATCTATGCATATATGTATCTTTGTGTAAGCTGTACATGCAGGTAACCATGGAGTCCAGAAGAGGGTGACAGATCCTTGGAACTGGAATTACTGGCTGTTGTTTGAAGCAGCCTGACTGTGAATGGAACGGGTCCTTTACAGGACCCTCAAGAGCTCTTAAGTGTTGAGCCATCTCTATAGAGCCAAGATACTTTATTTAATGTTTGATTAAACTATATAAGAAACTTTTAATATACAATTTTCAGAGGTTTAAATTCACAGGAAACTGAAATGAAATACTTGGGGTGGTTCCATATAATAACTATTTCCACACATATACGTTCTTTTCCATTATCAGCGTCCTACAGCACAGTGGTTCCTTTGTTACAAACAGTGAACACACAGAAATGTCTCTTCACTCCATAGAGTGCATTGTTAACATCAAATTTGCCTTCAGTATAAAATCTATGTGTTTTGACAAGCCTACTGGTATTGGAAAGTATCCACTACTGTATTATCCTACAATGGGTTTTTGTTTGACTCACCATGTCTGTGTTCTGCTTACTTCCCCGACTTTCCTCCAACACATGGCAATTTTGGATCTTTTCAAAGCTTTTGTCTTTTCTGGAATATCATGTACACGGTGTCGTACAGGATGTAGACTATCCATATTAACTTCCACCATTCAGCAACATGCATCTGAGGGACCTTCAGTGTGTGTGTGTGTGTGTGTGTGTGTGTGTGTGTGTGTGTGTGTGTGTGTTTTAACCTTGATTTCTCACTGTTTTATAGCTGAATGCCAATCTATGTCCTGGATATACTGGGGTAGTTTTTTATTCTCTTCCTGAAAAACCATCTTGGTTTCTTCCAAGACTTGCCAAGTATGATAATAATTTCTATACTTTTCATGTAAAACTTTCCTGGGGGAATTTTTTTTAAATTAATTGTGTTAATACCAAGGAATATCATGGCTAGGTATTATTTTGAGATTTTTAAAAATTGAAAATAGGTATTTTCAGACAATGTACATACATATAGCATTATATGGACTGAACACATTATATATATATATATATATATATTATATATATATGCATGCAATAACAATTTTCAAAATAAAAAGACCACAAATTTGAAGGAGTGTAGAGAGAGGTATATAGGAGTGTTTAAATGAAAAAGAGAAAGGGAGAATATAATCTCAGAAACAACAACCACAAAAATACTTACACTAGGCTTTTACAAATGTGCTATTGAGTTGAAGTTCTCTCTCCATATAGTTTTTGACAGTATTCTAAAATAATTATTAAGTGCTTGATTAGGCATTTTTAAAGATTTATTTATTTTTATTTTACACACATGTGTGTTTTGCTATCTGAGGCTAGACAAGGAAATCAGATTTCTTGGAACTAGAATTGCAGATGTTTGTGAGCCACCATTTGAATTCTGAAAATTGAACCTAGATCCTCTGGAAGGGAAACCAGTGCTCTTAATTGCTAGGCCATCTCCCTAGCATCAGAATAGATTTTTACAAATGTTTCTTTTTCTGTTATAATGTGGTCATTTAATCTTTCTTCTTTAGCCTACTGATATGATGGATTATAATAATTGATGCTTGAATTGTGTCCTAGTCTTACATATCTAGGATGTATCCATCTTGGGTCGGTGAATAACTTACTTGATTTATCTTTGCTTTTAATTTGCTTTTGTTCAAGTTTTTGCATCTGTATTCATGAGAAGTTTTGGTTGGCACACATTCTTTGCTTGTAATGTGTTCATTTAGTTTGATGTCAGACTAATGTTGCCTTCTTAAAATTAATAAGTGTCAGTTTGCGTTTTCATCACTACAACAAATGCATGAGAGATAAAATTTTCAAAAGATGAAGGATTCATCTCTCACTAATGGTTTCAGAAGACACTGGCTGGATACTCTACTTTGGTTCTAAGGTGAAGCAGAACATTACACTGACAGAAGAGTATGACAGAGGCTGTTCACCTCATTTAGGTTGGGACACACAGAGAAAAACAATCTGTGCACTAACAGGCTTTCTGTTTCTTCCCTTTCCACTATTTCATACTCCCAGCCTGTGGGGTTATACCATACAATTTGTAGAGGATCTCTTCCTCTTCTTCATCACCTCATATGAGAATTATAATCTCTGAAAATAGTCTCACAGACACATATATGTTCTAACAATCTATTTGATACACATATACGTTTTAATAATATATTTGATATTTCTCAGGTAAATCACAGTAAAAATCATGTTTAACAATCAAATATCATTGAAGCCTTTTAAACTTGACACACAAACCCATCTCAGGTGGTTTGAATAAGAATGGTCCCCATAGGCGCATAGATTTGAATGCTTGGTCACCAAGGATTGGCAATATTTGAAAAATTAAGATGTGTGGTCTTGTTGGAGGAAGTGTGTCACTGGCAGTGGGCTTTGCAATTTCAAAAGCCCAAGTAAAGTCCAGAGTCTGTTTCTGCATATGGATCAAGATGTAGTTCTCAGTTACTGCTCCAACATCTGCCTGCATTCTGCCATGCTTCCTGCCACGATGATAATGTACTGAACCTCAGAAACTATAAGCAAAGTTTCAAGGAATTTTTTTTAATAATAGTTGCACTGATCACTGTGTCTCTTTGCAGCAATAGAACAATGACCCCAAGACCATCTGTTTAAAATACAGCTAGCCACCTCTGACTCCTCAAATCCTCATCTTCATCTCATATGTGGATATATCACATTATGATCCATAAAATACACCTTAAAACCTTCAAAGCTAAGGTTGTAGTTCACACCTATAATCCCAGAAGTTTGAGAGGCTGAGGCCAAGACAGTAATGTTGCCATAAGTTTGAAGCCACCTTGGATATATAATGAGTTTGGAACTAGCCCGGGCTGTATAAGACATTGTTTCAAACATCTACCACAAATAAAAAGAATAAAACTAATGAAATGCATGATATAATACTACAATAAATTTAAATTATTTATCAATAACAAAAGCAGAGTTGTGGGCCCTCAAGATAGCTCAATGGGTAGAGGTGCTGGAACACAGACATAAAGAACCTGGGTCAACACAAGGTCCCACAGTCTTGGAGGAGAGAATCACCTCCAGGGACTTTCTCTCTGACTTCCACATGAGTATGGCATGTGAATGACTGCATACACACATGCAGACTCATATACACACTACCACCACCACCACAATAATAATAATAATAATAATAATAATAATAATAATAATAGCTAAATATTATGAAACCGCAATATACTTATATACTTAGTTATTAAATGGAACAATTCTACATAATACTTACATCAAAGAAGTGGCTTGAAAAAATTACTAGTTTTTATTTCATTTGACACTTTGTTGCTTGTCACATAACAAAACTGCCAGGTTTTCTGGGTCTTGACCCCTTTCTTCTGCTTTCTAGTACAGATACTGTTAAATGCTTTGAGCTGTTTGAAATTAACATAGTTTAATCTCTTTGCTTTTGGTTGGGGACAGCATGGGCTATATTTTTATATAGCTTTATTTTTAATCAATTTGGGTCTTTAAAGTAGGTTTCCTGTAGACGAGCTATGTTTAGGTCACTTTTGTCTCCTTTCTTTAGCTATACATCTGTTCTTAACCCATTTGAAAGTTATTGTCGTACATATAGCTCATAATATACATTTACAACTAATATGGAATTTCCTTTAAATAACACTATGTGGCTTCACAGGAAGCATGAGTCCCTTACAATAAAGGAAAATTTAAATTCTTCCCTTCCTGTCTTCCTCTCTCTCCCCTCCCTTGCTTTCCTTTTCATCAATGTTCTCATTCACATCATGTACAGATCATCCACGATATCAAATGTATTATTATTTAAGACAAACTGGTGTGTGAGGTTTCATTTTAAAAGAACAAAATTTCACTTATTATTTTACATTCATTCATTGATTCTGTTATTTATATTCATTCATTCATTCATTCATTCATTCGTGTATGTGTATAGATGTGGGTATGTGTCCTTTTGAATGACTATGGAGGTCAGAAGACGACTTTCAGGAATCGTTTCCTTCCCATGTAGGTTCCAGACATTGATATCAGGCTTTTGCAGTATGTACTATTTATTTCCCTTTGAGATATCTTCCAAGCTCCTGGTGAGTCTTTCTCTCATCTAATGTTCCTCCATTCTTTTCATAGAGTTACTTTCTGACTATGCTAACATCCTTCAAAGAAACAGAACTCATTACAACTGATTATACTTAACATCTGTTTGTTACATATGTTCTTCTATCTATGAGTTATATATAAGTATATAAATAGATGAGTCTCTTCATCTATAACCTGAAAGATATATGTGAAGACAACATATTGAAACAATTTCAATCTTAGTGCAAAAGTTTTAAAAGCAGAGAAGTATCTTGTTTGAGTTCTAGTATTCATCTGTGGGTCAGAGAATTAGCACTGAACCTAAGAATTCTAGACCAAGCACAGACAATGGTCACTGTTTTCAATAATGCCTTTGTCATTACTCAGGGAAATTGAAACATCAGTTCTTCTGCATTTTTATACAGTCAGACATTCAAAAGTTTGGATATCACCTATCAGCATTGTCAGCAGCTATATGTTTTATATATATATATATATTATGTCTATGTATTTAAATACTAATTTTATATAAAATACACAAACTGATACAATTAAAAAACATTTAGCTACATCTGGATGCCTCATCATCCATTTACAAGTAATATTAATTACCAAATTTAACATTCAAATGGATATAAAAATCACATGATCTCTACTATTAAATATATACCCAGATTGAACTGACTCCTCTATTACTCCACTGTTAACTTGGTGAATGCCACCTCTGTTTCTATAGTAACATGAACATTCCAACTAAAGCCTCTTATTCCATCTTATTCTCCATCAAAATAGAATGGCATCATCAAGATGTGGCTCATAGCATGTCACTCCCTGATCTAAGCAATCCAGTGGTTTTCATCGTCTATAATCTAAAACCAACATATTACAATGTATTAATACTGAGCCATATCACCACACCTGATTTCATCCTTCCACAAAACTAGTTTTACTTGCACTTCCCCTTCCTTTCAACCTCACTTGCTTTCTGGATTTTTTTGAAGACTTCAGGCACCCACCATCTGACTAGATTTGATGTGCTGTCATTTCTGATCAGTTATTCAACTAGTGTGTTTTCTCACTTCCCTTATGTCTTTTAGAAGATTCTATCCTTTCAAGAAAGTCTTTGAGGTCATGCTTTTGCAATTTAATTCCTCAACTAATCTTCCCTTACTATATTTCTAGCTGCATACTTTTTTCTTCTTAGTACTTAATAAAATATGATATATTTTCCATATCAATTCTGTGGAATTAGCCTCCTTAAATATAGTAAATGAACCCTACTTTTTTCATTAGGAAATTTTTTACTCATTACACATACCAAGCCCCTCATCCCTCTACCTGCTTTCCCCCAGCCTTTTCCACCAGCTCACCACTCCGATATCCTCCTCCGAAAATGTATGGACTCCCATCCTGAGTCAGCAAAGCTAGGTACATTCAGCTGAGGAAAGTCCAAGCCCCTTCCCTGGCATCAAGGCTATGCAAGGTGTCCCACCATAGCCAATGGTCTCCAAAAAAGCCAGTTCATACACCAGGGATAGATCCTATTCCCACTGTAAGGAACCCCTCAAACAGACCAAGCTACACAATTATCTCACTCATGCAGAGGGCCCAGTCCAGTCCCATATAGACTCCACAGCTATCAGTGCAAAGTTTATGAGTTCCCATTGGCTTGGTTCGGTTATCTCTGTAAGTTTCCCAATCATGGTCTTGATGCCACTTGCTCATAGAATCTCTCTCCTCTCTCTTCAATTGGACTTCTAGAGCTGGGCCTGGTGCTTGACTGTGACTCTGTGCATCTCTTTCCATTGGTTAATGGATGAAGGCTCTATGATGACAGTTAGGGCATTGACTAATCTGATCACTGTGGTAGGCCAGCTCAGGCACCCCCTCCACCACTGCTAGTAGTCTAACCTGGGGTAATCCCTGTGGACTCTTGGGAACTTCCTTAGCACCCTGTTTCTCCCTATCCCCATTATGTCTCTCTCTATCAGGATATCTCTCTCATTGCTCTCCCACTCTGCCTCTGTTCCAGCTCAACCCTCCCATTCCCTCATGCTCCTATTGCCTCTCCCCTCCCCTCCATTCCCACCCACCCGCAGTTTACTCAGGAGATCTCTTCTATTTCCCAGGGTAATCCATGTGTCCCTCTTAGGGTCCTCCTTGTTACTTAGCTTCTATGGAGCTGTGGGTTGCAGTATGGTTATCCTTTGCTTTACATCTAGTATCCACTTATGAGTGAGTACATAACATGTTTTTCTTTCTGAGTCTGGGTTACCTCACTCAGAATGGTCTTTTCTAGTTCTGTCCATTTGCCTACAAATTTCATGATGTCACTGTTTTTTACTTCTGAGTAGTATTCCATTATGTATATGTACCACCTTTTCTTTATCCATTCTCTGGTTGAGGGGCATCTAGGTTGTTTCCAGGTTCTGGCTATTACAAGCAATGTTGTTATGAACATAGTTCAGCAAGTGTCATTGTGTTAGGCTTGAGCATTCCTTGGGTATATGCCCAAAAGTGGTATCATTGGGTCTTGAGGTAGACTGATTCCACAATTTTCTGAGAAACCACCATACTGATTTCCAAAGTGGCTGTACAAGTTTGCATTCCCCCAAACAGTGGAGGAATGTTCCCCTTGCTCCACATCCTCTCCAACATAAGCTGTCTTCAGTGTTTTTTTAACTTTACCATTCTGAAAGGTGTAAGATGGAATCTCAGAGTAATTTTTATTTGTATTTTTTCTGATGACTAAGGATGTTGAACAATTCCTTTAATGTCTTTAGGCCATTTGAATTCTCTGTTAAGCTCTGTAGGCCATTTTTAATAGGATTGTTTGGTATTTTGATGTCTAATGAACACTTTAAACAAAATGTTTCCATTCAATTTCTAATATTTAGCATATATTTGGCATCTGCCTAGTCAAAAAGTATGTATAAATAGAAGGTAAGGAGTATCCTCTAACAAACATCTCACACAGTTTCAACATTCATCAATTTACAAACCAAACTACCTTCAGAAGAGCAATGAAAGAGAAGTGAGAAACTATCACAACTCAATTTTACTATAGTAAAAAGAAGAACATTGAAAACAAAATGTTTTTAAGTATCATCTCTTTCTTGTCTCTACCATCCCATCTTCAACATCAGGTATAAGAGAGTTGGGGAGAAAAAAATAATCTATTGGAAAGCAGAGCATGAAAGCTACCACAGGTCTTTACCTTGAAAGTGAATGACTGGCTCACTACAGTGAGACTCATCAGTAGACAGAGGCCTCCTACTTAGGACAGAGCTCACAGACAGAGCCTTTAAACTAACTTTATTTTCAGACAAATACTTGCAGGGCAGTGGGACATAATTAAATTTTGACCTGTGTCAGTGCCTCCCTTGGGGTGAGCTAGTGCATATACATCTCTTCATTTCATGTATTGAAGGTCCCTGTGGATGTGTAGTTCTAATATGACCCAGATTAATATCAGTTTTGGTGATGAGTGTATTGCCTTTATTATGTGACTCTTTAAATAGCATAACTATTTCCAGGTCAGTCATTACTGAGTCTCAGGACCTAAGTCAGTGGTGTTGACTTATATTCACCCAGCATTCCTACTAGTTCTAGAATATGTCAGGCTTTACTCATGGGACTACGATCATATTTGCAGCTGTAAAACTCAAGTTTGAACTTGTTTAGAGTCTGATTTGCTGGTCAATCTCAGCAAAAATATTTGTATATTCAATCTCAGGCAACATACTACATTTACTTATGATAGGACAGTCACAGGATTTTGCCTTGGAACTATGTTGGGTTGGCAATGTTTAACTCTGGAAGTATATTTATGGAACATATCATTAAGATAGTGAGCAGACATTTGGAACTGACACACTATCAAGCAGAGATACCTTATCAGACTTCAGTCCCACTCTTTATCATGAAAGTTGGTTGTAGGAAACTTGGGCAGAAAAGAGTATTTCACTTTGCAACAGTCCATTCCTGAGGAAAGTCAAATGAAATCTCAAGCATGGAAAGAACTTGAGGCAGGAACTGAAGCTGAAGCTAGGGAGGAATGCTTTTACTGGCTTGCTCCACCTGATTTCCTCTTCTTTTTTCTTCTCCTTTCTTTCTTTCTTTCTTTCTTTCTTTCTTTCTTTCTTTCTTTCTTTCTTTCTTTCTTTCTTTCTTTTTTTTTGAGACAGGGTTTCTCTGTGTAGTTATGGTTCCTGTCCTGGATCTGGCTTTGTAAACCAGGCTGGCCTTGAACTCGCAGAGATCCGCCTGCCTCTGTCTCCCGAGTGCTGCCATTAAAGGTGTGAGCCACTGCAGCCTGGTCTATCTGATTTCTTTTAGCACCCAGAATAGCCAGCCTAGAGGTAATACCTCACAAAGTGAGCTATATAGCCTATCACACCAATCATAAATCAAGAAATTGCATCACAGTATTATGCACAGGCACATTTGATGGGGGCATATTCTCAATTGGGGTATCTTCTTACAAACAACTCCAGATTCAGTTGAATTAGCATGAAAATAGCCAGGAAACTTGGACACATGGCCAACTAAATTGTAAGCAATCCAGTGAGTTTTGTTTCTACCCTAGTGTGGTGCTAGTCTTGTTAGGCTATAAGCTCAGCATGTAACAAATCTGTGACACTGTTGGTAATGAGCACATCATAAAATTCTGGAACTGGTCCTTCAAAAATGACCCTGCCCTGAAATGAGTTTAATTTTTCAGTGCTTGACCACAAGCTGATGTGTATGGTATGGCTTCTGAACCTACTCCAGCTTCAGGAAGAGGCTCAAAAGGATACAGTATCTTTGGAAATGTGTCTTATTAATGATAAAAATGTACCAGATAAAATTTTGAGACAAACATGAATAGTTTTCTAGTGCTAGAACAGTGATAACACACCAATGACAACCTCTGTAAATGAAGTGTTAGTTTGGCATCTAGTATAATGCGATTGACCACAGGATCAGAAAAAATAAACTGTTCGCTTACAATGTGGGGAGTGACAGAAACTAAAAAAGCTGATTACAAAGACTGCCCATCAAGGATCAAGAGCACTTAGGAATCCATGACCTCACTTAAATGCTACAATAATAGAGATGTCAAACAGATAGTAACCAATGTGGGAGAACTTAGAGAAGCTATGATATTAATTTTGATCTTGAGGAAACCCAAGAAGCATTAAAAAAACACAAAAGAACATTAACAGAATGTTAGCAACAATGATATATGGGATTTAAAAAAAAAACTAATGTTTTATCCTTGTCCCCTTGGTTTCTCACATATTTTCTGATAAGGTTATGATGTTATGATTTCAAAATAGCTTGTTACTTGTTATAATCAAAATATTTTATAAGCCTCATGATAACCATAGAGCAACAATCTTTAAAGAATTGTCCAGAAACAATTTCCAAGGAACCAAATTCACTATGAGAGTACATCAGTGAGGCACAAAAGAAGACAATAAGAATAGACTAAAGACACTATAAATAAGACTACAAAGTACATTAAAAAATCGCTATAGTAGTTGTAAGACTTGACCTCAAATGTCAGCATGGATTGTTTATGAATTAAACATTTCAATAAAACACAAGGTTGGTGGGTGGTGAGATGGATCATTTGGTAAGAGCATTTGTCTTGCAAGAATGAGGCTCCAATTTCAAACATTCAGAACCCACTTAAAAAGGAAAGCAGCATGTCTGTATCTGTGTTAAACCTCGACATTGGGGTTTTAAAGTAGTTGGATTCTGTGGGCTTAGAATACACTAAAAATACAAACAATCTCTTGATTGGTGTTTGAATGGCTACATAGTCACACATCCACACATTAACTTACATAACACACACACACACACACACACACACACACACACACACACATACACACACACACACACATACACACATCAGAACAAAAACAAGAACTCAACCATATGCATCATCCAAAATACACACTGTACCTGAATTTTTCCTGTGTCCCACCCGGTCCTCAGCTACTCAGACCCAAGTAAACACACTGAGGCTTATATTAATTAAAACTATTCAGCCATTAGCTCAGGCTTCTACTGACTAGCTCTTATACTTAAACTCAACACATTTCTGTTAATCTATATGTTGCCACATTTTCTGTGGCATTACCTGTGTGCCATTACATGCTGCTCCCTGGATGGCGGGCTGGAGTCTCCTGACTCTGGCTTCCTCTACCCAGAATTCTCTCCATCTACTTGCCCCACCTATACCTCCTGCCTGGCTACTGGCCAATCAGCATTTTATTAATCAATACATATCCACAGCATATAGAACAACATTCCCATCAGCACACTTCATCTCTAAGAATAGAGATAGACTAAAAATTCAGTGCTAATATAAGATAGTGGTTGCCACACTTATATCAAATAAAATAAACTTCAAATGAAAAGACAAAGATACAAAGAAAGACATTAAATACTACTAGAGGTGGCAATTTCACTAAATGAATAATTTAAATAAGAACCCACCCAATACCAAAGCACCCAAGTTAAAAAAAGAGGTGTTAAAGGTGAATGAAGAGCACCATATACTGTATTTAAACTTATTGAGACTTGTGTTGACATTTATGAAGATTCCATGTTTCCTGAATTCTATCCTTAGCCAGTTTAAGTTTGGGTCTGCATAGAACACAGAACTTCTAAAGCAGAGGCCAACCTTCTGTTGCATTTTTAACTTCTACATACCTTGAGCAAATGTACATTAGAGGCACAAGATTATGTCAATGGTGAGGGCCACCTCCTTGCATCTCCATTTATTCTTCCTAGAAAACTGCCTCCCCCCAAAGAATAGCAAAAATCTTTGCTACAATTTGATTTTTCTAAGAGAAGGCAAATATTTCTCTTCTAATTTCCATGATAGTGAATTTTTTTAGAGATTAAAATAAAACACATGTTTCACTTCTGCTCCTGAGAAGCTGTGTACGGGCAGTCACTATGAATTTATACCTCTATGTGCAAATGAGTTTGGCAAAAACTAATTGCACTAATAGCATTTTAAATTCTAACAGGTGTATTAAATGTGGTTCTGTGATAACATTGCCCGACCATATACCAGACAAATTCAGTGTTTAGAAAGGTGGTGACTACAATAATTTACATAGGACTGTTGTTAAAAATGATAATTATGCTTCCAGTTATGCAAAGGAACTGTTGAATTGTTCTCACATATTTTTTTTTTACCTTTTCTGCAGCAATAGTTTGATGAGATCCAGCTTCTGTGTCTGAGTGGCTGTGATTTGATGTTTAATTGTTTGTTGACTTGTCTCCAGAACAAAAAAAGGCATTGCATATTGTAGAGAAAATACCTGCACCATGGCATTCGATGCTGGGGGCAACAATTCATGAGAAACCTCAAAATTACCATGCCCTCTGTATAGCATATGGCCTAAACAAGCAGCTTCTATTGCCTGGAAGACTTGCCCTGGAATATATCTTCAATTTTGGTTTCTCTATAATCTGTGTAAATGATATAAACTATCTAAGTATCACATAGATATTATTTATAAACTAGAGACAGAGCGGACAACTGATGCATCAGTTATTATGCAGTTATTATGATTGCTAAAAGAGAATATGCATCTAAACAAATACATACCTATATATAACTTGGCACATTGCTCAAGAAATATGTTATATTTTTATTTTTCCAGTTAATGAGAATAAGAAATAAAGTACACCATGAAGCATGCCAAATAAATTATATATTTCCATGGAGGTCAATAAGGAATACTGGATGAAATTTAAGTGCAAGGAATATTGAGTTTAACATATGGAATATTGCAATATATAGAATTATGGTCACCTAAAGTTATTCATAACATAATAATAATTCATGGCCTCTGAGAATATGCTAAGGAATATGGCTATAAATATGTATATCAGATTAAGTTAAGCTTGTTCATCTATTGTCCTTAATATATACCAATTTTCTGTGACTACCTAAATAGATCTATGTCAACACAGTGTTCTTACGTGTAGAAATGTGTTAAGGGTAAATCAAAGTGAGGGTTGCATGACAAAAAGTACAATCACACAATCATTTATGGTTCTGAGCTTGACAGGGTGTCCCTCACCAAGGAATGTAGGTGGCTTCTAAAATGCACAGAGTCACAGAAAATGAATTTTTCTCTTGAATCTCTAGAGGGTGAAGAAGCCTTGATAACATATTGATTTCAGTCCAGTGAGAACTATTATAGACTTCATACCTCCAGCATTATAGAATAACAAATTTGGCTTGTTTAAATCATAGATTCTATGTAGCACTTGGTTTCAAGATATAAGATTCCAAGATAAAGAGAAATCAGACCATGAGCAATCAAAAAAAAGGTTATGATGCCATCCAAACCCAAGATTCAGAAAGTGAGTTACAGCTATGGAGCCTCCATGGGACTGGACTAGGCCCTCTGCATAAGCAAGGCAGTTGTTTAGTTTGATTTGCTTGAGGGGTCCCCTGGCATAGCATCAGGATCCATCCCTGATGCATGAGCTGGTTTTTTGGAGCCCACTACCTATGGTGGGACACCTTGCACAGCCATGATGCAGGGGGAGGGGCTTGGACCTGCCTCTGCTGAATGTACCAGGCTCTGCTGACCCCCTTTGGGAGGCCTTACCTTGTTGGAGGAGGGAATGGGGGGTGGGGTAGGGAGGGGAAGGCTGGAGGCACAGGAGAAGGGAAGAGAGGTGACTCTGTGGTTGGTATGTATGAATAAAAAATTCTTTATTAAAAAAATTCCAAGTTATCTGTTTTTCATTGACATGTTGAGTTGTGATTTTTTTTTATTGGTATTCCATGTAATATTTGCACTGGTGATCTGCACTGTACCGCGGGCATAGAAAATATTCTGTTTTAAGGTTTCATACTCATATTTTCCCCTAACCTTTAAAATGGTAATAAATGTATCACTCTTGGGAAGGAAAACCTATTTTTTTTTCAGTGACAAGTTGAGATCCGCATCCCTTTTTAAACTGCCTTGAATTCTAGCTCTATCTCTTATGTAACAACACAAAGCTCACACATGCTAGGTTGCATGCTTCTACCTCTGCTGCCTGAATAAGTTAGCGTGCTAACACAGCTGTTATATATTACCTCTGTGCTTCACAGAGCCTTTTCCTTCAAAAGATGGATGTTACACCTGTTTCGCCCCACTCCCCACCAAAGGAAACACATACATTTTGACTTAGTGAAGCAGCATCTAACCCATTTACCATGACACATTATTCATTGTGATGAAACAGCAACATAACATTCTAGCTAAGTATGTTTTGATGACGAGTATATTTTAGTTTACTGCAGAAGTGAAAAACAGTACCATATATGCAATGAGGCAGAGGACATCAAAGGTGATATGTATGTTTGTTAAACTGAAAAAGAGGAAGTATAAAGGCTGTGAAGTGTACTAAGAAAATCTCTAAGACTGATTCTTCTGTTTGGTATGAAAAAACAGAAGGGATTGCATTTAAAAGGAGACCACTGGATTTCACAGAAAGAGTTGACCAATTTTTTGATACAGTTTTATGTAGCTCAGGATGGCCAGTCTTTAACTTGATGTGTAACTAAGCATAACTTTGCATTTATGATGTGATCTCCAGAATGCTGGGATTATGGATGTGTACCACCACACCCACTTTAACATGATGCTAAGCATATAATCCACCCTGTTAGGTAAAGGAACCACATTCTCAACACCCTACTTCTATATCTTTCTCATTTTTGTAGGGTATGAGATAGACAGTATTAAACTTGCATATTTATTTTCCATATATTATGCCTGTATATGGTTCAGTCATCACAAAGGTATGTCTTTTAGGATGAGGAATTTGCAGACAGTTCCCTAGCAAACAGTGGGTTTCCTGGCCACCGGCAGAAACCATGGATCATTCTGATTTTTCTAACAATTACAGGTTTGATGTGGCTCCTTATTTTGAGGCATGGCAAACTCACAGGCCTAAAGTTCACACTCATAATTAGTCTTCCAAACGTATTTTCAATTGTGTTCTCTACTTTTAATTTTGAATCAAGAAAAGGTAACACCAACACAGTTTACTGGTATCTGCTAGAAAACGCCTCTACTTGCTTCTCCTCCCAAAGTCAGTGTTACCACCAACAGCCTCTATCTGCAATTATCACTGTGATTGAAGAAGTACTTCTACTTCACGGACTGCCATAGATATTGTTTACTCTTTGCAAGTTATGATGGTTATATTTATTAATATTATAAATGAGGAAATAAGGATTAGTGTTTTTAAACACCATATTGGTATCCAATTGCACACACATAATATTCAGCACATGTACCTAGCAGGCATACTTCAGGCAATATCTACTGTTTTCAGTAAATCATTTCTACAGAATAAGATGAGGTAAATTTTAAAAGTGTTTAGAAGAAGTTGATACAAGCAGTGATACCTCCATGAAGTGTTGTATTGATTATACAATACCTTTCAGATTTCTTCCACTTAACAGTTTTTTTCTTTTATATATAACTCCTGAATGAAAACTGTACATAAACAAAGACTTCCATAACAGAAAGTAAACAGTTGCTTTTGTGCTACAACAGAGTATACACCCACATGATAAGGGCAATGAATACAACAAGCAATAAATCTCAAAATGCAATATAAGTGTTGTGCAAAGAGTATGGAAACCTGTGGTGATATTTTTTGTGTTTTAACAAATAAAACTTGCCTGAAGATCAGAGTTCAGAGCTAGCCACTAGAGGCCAGACAGTGATGGCACATACCTTTAATCCTAGTACTTGGGATCTCAAGCCTTTGATTCCAGTACTTTGGAGGAGGAAACAGGAAGTTATATTACTGGGCAGAGAGAGGAAGTGATAAGGAGCAGTGGAGACAAGAGCTCTGCCCTTTTCAATCTGAGGAGTAGTAGAAGTAAAAACTCTCTGGTAGCTGGCTGCTCTGCTTCTCTGATCTCTCAGCATTTAGCCCTGTATATGACTCTGGGTTTTTAATATTAAGACCAATTTGAATTCACATTTCATCTGGTGCCATATTAATTATAACCTTTAAAGTTTTAGACAAAAAGGGGAAAATATGGTGATATTTTGTTTGTGCTCCAACAAATAAAGCTTACCTGGAGACCAGAGGATGGAGCTAGCTATTAGCTAACCATAGAGGTCTAGAGGTCTGTTTACACAACAGATAGGAAGTGATATGGCTGGGTGGAGAGAGGACATGATAAGGTGGGGTGGGGACAAGAGCTCGGCCCTTTTGGTCTGAGGATTCAGAGGTAAGAAATCTTTCTAGTGGCTGGCTTCTTTACTTCTCTGATTTTCAGGCAAGCTTTGTTTGTTAGAGCACAACAAAATATTACCACAAAATCCCTATGGAATATTTCAATTATTTCTAATCTTTGCTACTGTATTTGTAAGTAATTAGTCCTAAGATGGGATCCTGTAGTTGTGACTATCTACACATACCTACCACCCAATTGCCTTGTGCTTCTACACACAATGAGCCGTCTATCAGGTTTTCAACTCCAATACACTCTATGGTCATTTACATCCAAAAATATCTTTTCATTCTTTGCATCATCATCTCTGAGGCCTCATTCTTTCACAGTTGTAATGTTTTATCAGTCACTTGAAAAGGGGCTTTCCTATTGTCTTTCATCCAATAGGGTGTACTGTGAGAGCTCAGTTCTAATCAATTTTCAAACAGTGTCATTAGTGTACTGTGTTACCGACAGTTTTTTGCGTGGGTTTCCAGGAGTAAGATGACTACAGTGTTGCATTATCTCTCTACTTAAAGAGAATCATTATGAAAATTCTAAATAACTTGCAAAGAGAACTGTAATCCCATAGGGTCAGAGATAACTGGGATTATTGAAAAGACTAATGACTCTAAAGCCCTTCTTGACTCATACTACCATTTGCTTTATTTTATAACCTGTCATGATGCTCTACAGGTCCTCAACTCAAAGAGATTTATACCTGGACTTCATCACATTGATAGTTGAGCTAGATTCCCTCTTCTTTTGTATTTTGATCATGTTCATGTTTCTTGGGCTTTCTTGTTAGCATATATAGAGTAGCCAACATACTCTGTTTTGCAGAACTGAACACATGGTATGCTTGTCAATATGACTGGTTGGAAAATCTATGATTAAAAGTTATGTTCCTCATTATCATGGAAAATCAAAGTGGAAACAATGCTTACTGACCATTTTTTGGAAACAATTTCTTGCTCATTAGTTACTGTGATCTTTCTTAAAAACAAAGCTGTAAATTGCCACATGCCAGTAAGATGGCAACATGCAGAGCAATTTGTATTTATGCAAAAAGATCCCATTATTCATTTTTCTTTCAAATGAGTTTCTAAGAGTTTCTACCTGAAGGAGTGCTAAGCCTGGTAATTATTTTAGGATGAATTGTGCTTGTATTTGATGGAACAAAACTTACATGTTCTTGGGCTGACAGATAACTATCAATACTGTTCATTTTCCCAAGGATAATGGTTGGAACACATAAGCCACAAAATCAATAACATGAATGATTATTTGCCAGTGAAATCAATGGATGTGAGCCCTATTAATGTGTCCATCATGAATGAAAAACATTATGGTAATGAATGCATGCTGGCAGAAGCCTTGGTTTATCAACAGGTAGGTCAGACTTAGTTTGGTTACACATTAAGTTTCTATCAGGTAACTAGGAAAGCAAATAAAAACAGAGCTGAAGTGAGAATGCATTGCTGAGAGATCAAAGAGTTGGCTCCTGGCCCTGAGCAACCTAGAAATTTTCACTCTTCTCTGAAAAAAGATAGCATGACATACTGAGGGTAGAATGTGATATGACATTTGAGTGCAGGCTGCTTGCCCGGATTGTGGTTTCACCCACTATTGGAAAATACTTCCGTGGAGGGCTGTTTTCACAACAGGAAGAGACATTAGATAGAGAAAAACAATACTAAGTCCAATAGGAATTTTGCAATTAAATCATCATATTTTCAAAAGCAAAAGACTTCTTATAAACAGTGCCTTGAAAAAATATATATTAAGATTTTGACATTTTAAATCATATTTTATGAGCTGCGGCCTCAGTGTTACAGAAAAGTTCAGCATGTTCATCTGCTCCAGGCTTGTTGATTATGTAAAAATAAAACCTAACTACTTTTCTGTTAAAAGCAGCGTCTTGGCTTATCTTTGCACAGCATCTGCTGGGTGAATGTAAGGTGAGGGGAGGATGCACTATGTTTATGAATAAGCAAAATGGCACTAGACCTTTCAGGACTGTAATCATGAGGGCAGGAAAAAAAAGAACAAGTTAAAATGTAGCACTTTCAAATGTACTGTCATGATCTATACTGACCTGCCAACATTTTTGTCATGATGTCATTGGCATCAAAATCTGCTTGACATATAATGAGGACAGCTAGGATCAACCTTCTAAAGGACTCTAATGGAATATGTGCTACAGGCTAATCAGAGGTCTGACTTAGCCTGGCAATGTGCCTATTTTCTGAAATAGCCCTTACTGCTCTCCTGCCAGCCTGGGACTATTAGTGGCAACAGTGAGTATAATGTACCAGGTTCAAAAACATCACTATCCTGTGGGTGAGCTTTCTTTGAGCCAGATAACCAGAGCCATATTTTCACAAATACAGAGGGGAGATACATCTTCATTTCTAAGAGCTAAATGACAATGTGATATAAAGGATTTCATTCTTTTCATGAAGGTAGAGAAATCTAAATTGATTAACTCATGAAATAATCTTTAGTTCAAGGCATATTTTGTGAAAAAGGATGATGAGCCTAGTGCTGATGAAGAGTTTGTATGGTTCTCAGATGCCCTTCCTGGAAGGAAATCTCAACTGTGGAGTCTAAATATTTATCCATCTATTTATTCATTCATATTCATCACTCAACAAAATCTAATCCTCAGATTTTTAAACTAGATACCCTCCATTTTAATCATTTCAACTGTATCTTTAACCAGGATTAGCTGAATATCGAAAATATTAATAATCAATGAATGCAGTATGTGGAAATGCTCAGTCTTACTTCTGAATCTGTAGAATCTTATCATCAATTCTTTCAATTAGTGAAAAATAAATTTTCAAACATACAGCATGGTAAGCTGATCAACAGCATTTGGTGAAAGCATTTTCTAATCTAAATTGCCCCCACAATTCACTCAAGGGTCTTTTTGTTCCATCTTACTACATCTCATCATAGCACTACTAACATATACATGTTGAAAAATATCACATCATAATACTCTTGGTGTCTTGGGTCTCCATTCATTAGATTAAAAAATATATGAAAATCAAACATTTTGTTGATTCCTACCTGCTTTCTAGGTGATTAGAATAGCAACTGTTAGCTAGCTGATACTCATAAATGCTTGTTAAATGACTGAAAATAAACAAATGAGTTAATGAATGCAACTGGCTAAATTAATCAATATGCAGAAATTCTCACATGAATGGAGGAAAGCCCAGGGGACTTCAACTCTACACAGAGAGCTACAGGCAACTAAGGAATGCTGAGAGAAACAGAAATAGTCTTCCCAAGGGAAGAGCACAACAATTGGTTTTCCAATACCAAATGGTTAGCCCTGAGAACATACATACATTATACAGAATGAGCACATTGTACTTATTATATAGAAATACATAGACATATGTATATGTATATCCACACACATATATGTATGTAACAAAAATTATTGAACAAAGAGGCCATGAATTTGAAAAAAAAGCAAGTAGGGGTATATGGGAGGGTTATTATAATCTTTTTTCGAAGAGGAATAATTTTAAAGGGAATTCCAACTATTCTCTTCCCACTAAAAATTCATGTTCCAAAAAAAATTCATGTTCCATTAAGCTTTAGACAAAGTAATTAAACTGAAAACATACATAAGTATATGATTAAATTAAGAGGAGTTTGGCTCAAATATGAAGTTATTACTCAATAAAAATGTAGTATGAGATACTATTTGTGTTTTCTAAAATGGATAACCCTCTAAACAATTTCATTTGCTTATATAAATTCATGTTGTATTCTTGCTGGAGAGATGAGAAATGAGCCTCTCTGGTACTTCAGAATTGATTACATTTTTTGTAAGCATAAAAATGACATGTTTATCTGACATTGTAAGTAACTGTGATCTATATAATAATCTACTAACTGATGGATCACCATGCTTTTAGGGCCATCTTTACTATTTAGTGATAAATATAAATTTTCATATATATACATATGCTTCCATATGGATAAAAATATTTTTGGCTATTGCTCTCTGTCAAGTTTGCTGTGGATATCACTCTGTATAAATAAAATGCTGATTGGCCAGTGGCCAGGCAGGAAGTATAGGTGGGACAAGCAAAGAAGAGAATTCTGGGAAGTGGAAGGCTGAGGGAGGGAGACATTGCCAGCCGCAGTCATGACAAGCAGCATGTGATGCCGGTAAGCCACAAGCCACATGGCAAGGTACAGATTTATAGAAATGGGTTAATTTAAGATATAAGAACAGTTCACAAGAAGCCTGAGCCATTAGGCCAAACAATTTAAATAATATAAGCGTCTGTGTGTTTATTTTGTAAGTGGACTATTGGACTGCCGGGGCTTGGCGGGACCCAGAGAAAAATCTCTCCAGCTACACAAGTTACTTGATTAGACACTGCATTAGCACAGCAGAGTTAGTGAGTGGATTGTTCTGATTGTCAGGTGTATCAATTTAGCAGTGCAGATTAACTTATAAAGTGTCAAATCACATATTGCAAATTTAGCAAATGACCTCTCATCTGTGCACTGGAACAAATCACATATAAGCAGTAATGTTTCTGAATATTTTCAGAAAGGTTTCTGTGACTGCATAGAAAAAAAACTAAATACAAACCACTAAGGTAAAGAATTATTTCCTTTATGAACATGACAAAATAAATAAAACAATATTTTATAATTAGCGTCAAATTGAGAAGTCAAATTTGCAGGAGCAAAGACTGTTCAGACATTTCTTATTTTCTCTTAGGAAGAAAATGGCAGTAAAGCAGGACAGCAACAGTGTTAGATCACTGATGTCTTGGACTGAAATAACATTTATGTTAATACTTATCCATGTAACTTGAACTAACTAACATTGACAAAAGTTCCTTGTTTCCTTCCAGTACTGTAATGGAATGTAAATATCTATCCTTGATAGTGATTATTGTCCCTAGAAAAATATTGCTGTAGAATTTAGGGCCCCAAAGTCTCTAAGCAGTCACTAGAATGAGCTAAGAAATTAGGTGAGTTCAATTTAGTAAAACTGTAAGAAATCTGATCAATATATTCAGATAACACTGGTGCTTCAGTAATCTTGATTGTCACTGTATCTGACCTGTTCATTTTAAATATGAGGAAACTAAGGATTATAGAGGTTATATGACATGTGTCAGTACAGCTAAACATAAAACATCATAATAAATACAACAAATGAAAATCTGAGGACTTTAAAAAATATGGCAATAATTTTTGCTTTTTGATTATTTTTCTTTCTGTTTTTTTTAAATCACATCTATTTATTCCATAGCTTATGTGTAGGGAATCTGCTTCTGTTTATTGTTGTTAGATGAATTTACACATACAGTAGTAAACTTAAAAAATCTAGAGCATCAAGAGGAAAATGGCTTCATAATATTATCACATGGTAAGATCTGGTCAGTTTCCTAAAGAAGCCTGTGCAGAAATAAAGCATTAAAGTTGTCCCTTTTTCAGTCATTCACATAATGAGATTTCAGAAAGCAAAAGACAAATTGCAGAGGACCTTTATCATGGTGAATATATTCAATTTTTCTTCTGTGAACAAAGGATCATAACAGGACACATTTTGAAGCCCTGTAAATAAATCATTAAACCAAGCATGCTTTTACATTATTATTCCAATAACTTAAAACTGGTGGTAACATTTGTGTGGCATTTTTCTTTGGTTTGCCTAATTCATATCAGCTGGCATGAATGATCAAAAACATGGATCATTAAAATGTGATGGCCAATATGCCTTTAAATTGGTGGGTAAATATGGCATTTTCTACACGTATACACAAGGCCAAAACATTTAAAAATGTCTTCTAGGTTAATCAGTCAACAAACCAACCCTTGTTTATATTTTTTTTTCATTTTCTAATATTTCTTGAAAGTATGTAACAGATCACATCAATGGTATATCTAGAATGTGTTTATTGTTACTTCGCACTTATAAGCTATTGGCTGAAGTTCATCTTCAATATTATACATTCTCTTTTGTCACATTCAAATGTGAATCTGTTTCAATATTCATACTTTCATTCCTCCTCCAAATAACAATAGATATGTAATAAGCAATTGCATAAGGCTCAACGTGTAGAGATAAGCTCCTCATTAAACCGAATTTGCAAATAGTAGTATTGTCAGTTAACAAACTATACCATACAATGAAATCATATATAACTTAACATGTTCTCCTTTTCTGAAACAGACAATTGAACATCTATATCTGATCCGTGTATCCTCACTTGCTTTCTATTAGTTAGAACATATATTTTTAAATTTAAGTTGTCATTCAGAGAAAATTTATGCATGTGTGTATTTTATAGTGTAAATTGCAGGAGGGAAAATCATTCTTTAGACTCAAACTCAACAAGTCTATACTCATTTATACTATAATATGGTAAATTCACATTTGGCCTCCAGTCATGCACTTAGTTGTAACTTCTTAGTAAATCTTAAAAAACAAACAGAAAAATTAGCATAACCTGAAACTTTATGTGCTGTTGTCAAGTTGGGTTTTCATTTCATTTAAATTCACTTTATTGGCTGTTTTACTTTAGAAGACTGTCATTGTATTGACTTACATATTTACTTGGTATTTAGGAGGACTCCGTATTCATCCAGTCTGTAAAACTACAGTGAATTGCTATACCACAAAGGCCATCTTATATCTGTGAGGATCAAAAAAATCGAAATATTTGTTAATTAAATGTACAAAAAACATACAAATATAAATCTAAATATCTGTGTTATTGAATTCAAAGTAATGAGTCTTCTTAATTTCTTAAAACTGGCCTTTTCTGGATATTTTATTTGTTTACTTTATAAAATTCTATACCTTTTTTGTGTATGTGATTTTCAAATTCTTCCAATAAGCATAGTTCACCATCACTTCTAGAATGCCAGACATATACTAAGCAGTAAATAAATATATTTTATAGTTAAAATATCTGATACTACAAACTCACCTGTAAGAGAGCACCAAATAAACACAGATTTGAAGAAGACAATAAAATTAACTAGACAAATAATGAGTATTAATTATAACTTAGTCATATTTTAACTTTCCTGATACTTAAATAAAAATCATTTTGATGGCTCCCAAGCAGCAGGTAACAGCGTTGCTGCACAACCATAAATATCTGAGTTCAAATTCCCAGCATTAATATCAGAAGCTAGACTTGGCTGTGCATACTTGTAACTTCAGAACTGTGAGGGGTAGAGACAGGAAAAACACCATGGTTGTTATATCTGAAGGCACCAAGTTTGCTAAATTTTACATGTGAGAGAAGGAATTCCATTGTATTAACTTAGTAAAGTCCAACATGGATGATGGTTAATATATATAATATATAATAATTATAAATGTAACTTTAAAATTATGTAATAAATTATATAATCTTAAATATTATAATACTAATTACTGCTACAATATTATCAATGTGACAGGCTCTAGGAGACAAGCCTCTAGTCCTGCCTCAGAGGGATTATCTTGATTTGCATAATTGAAGTGGAAAGACCATTGGTAAAAGTGAATGGCATCATTTTCTAGACTTGAGCTCTTAGACCATATAAAGAAGTGAAAAGGAGCTGAGAACCAGAATTCACCACTCTCAGCTTCCTGACTGTAAAAGGGGTGTGACCAGCCAACTCAGGCTGCTGCTGCTGTTGCTCCTGGAACTTCTCAACCCTGGTGACTACAACTGTGAGCCAAAATAAAACCTATTTTCTGAGCTGGGCGTTGGTGGTGCACGCCTTTAATCCCAGCACTCGGGAGGCAGAGCCAGGCAGATCTCTGTGAGTTCGAGGCCAGCCTGGGCTACCAAGTGAGTTCCAGGAAAAGGTGCAAAGCTACACAGAGAAACCCTGTCTCGAAAAACCAAAAAAAAAAAAAACCAAACACCTATTTTCTGGAGTTGTTTTTGTCAGGGTATTTTTATCACAGCCACAGGAAGAATAGCTAAGATAACAGTAAATCCTTCGACTGTAAATGAGAACAAATGTATGTTGCTTCAAGTAGATAAAAACCTAGCTAATGTGAAGGCCTAGACTTAACTTTACAGGCTCAGGAATATGCTGTGATAACTCGAATGGAAACAGAGCACTATCCTCCTCCAGACATCCTTTCTGCTGTTTAAAGTACAGCTTAACAGGATCCAGATACTCCGGCAGACATCCTGTCTGCTGTTTATACAGGAAAGGAAAGCTTAACAAGATCCTGTCTGTGGTTTATAGCCCTTGGAAATATCTAGATAATCCTTCTGAGCAGTCCAGATAATCCTGTTCAGTGGGTTGTGGGTTGTGGTTTTGCGCCCAAAGTCTAGACCAATGGTTTCAAAAAATCACCTTGCCCCTTCTACCCAATCCCAAGTTGCCAATTCCCAGCTTGTGGTTTTCCCTATAAAAACCCTCTACACCTGGGCTTGTGGCCATGCTGCCACATTTCCTTCCATCTGCTGTGTGGTGGCCCAGATTGAACCTGAATAAAAGGACCCTTATGTGCTTGCATCGGAAACTGCCTCCTTGGTGGTCTCTAGGGGTTTCACAAAACGGGTACAACACTAACAACTACAATAAAAAAATGGTTTAAAGTTGCTTCCTGCACCATATTCTTAAGTTATCTCTTAACCTCTGCCACAAACACCTATAACTATATACGAAAACATGGCATATTTCTTTTTAATGCTCATATATTCATACCAATAGCCATGATGTGTACATGTCTTTAGTAGAAAATGCAAATAGGGAAAATGTGTATTATTGTAGAGAACACATATAATTATAGGATATTTGTGGAAAGAAATATGTCTATGATGTGTGCTCCCAAGGAGAAAATGTTTACTTGATTGCAATGTATTTACTTGTGCTGATTGGTTTTTATATCAACTTTAAACAAGCTAGGATCATCTGGGAAGAGGGAACGTCAATTATGAAATGTTTGTATCTGACTGACCTGTAGGCAAATACACAGGGAATTTTATTGGTTAGTGATTAATGTGGAAGCCCCATCTCACTGTGCACAATCCATCCTTGGTCAGGTGGTCCTGGTTTGTATAACAAAGAAAGCTGAACAAGCCATGGGAATCAAGCCAATAAGCAATGTTCCTGCATGGTCTCTGCTTCAGTTCCAGTCTCCATGCCCCTTCCTTGCTTGAGTTACTGCCCTGAATTTCATACATGATGGGTTGTGATTGGCATCTCTAAACCTTTCATTTGAATGTGTCATTTCAGCAAAAGCACTGCCATCCTAGATTGAGTGGGATGAGGTAGAGAATCTGTCATAAGGGTAGCACTGCAGTCCAGAGGAGGGCTAAGAGAACTACTTGGTTACAAGTGAAAAGCAAAAGAAAGAATGGTTGAGAAATGAAGGGCTTACATATCTACAGAGATTGCCAGTGCCAGCTTCCTGGAACAAACATAGCAATTAGTCCCAGCAAAATGCTATTGGCCTTGAAACCTGATAGAAATTTCCCTTTTGAATATAAAACACAAGTGGAAAAGGTGATTCCTTTATTCCTTTTTACTGTAAGCTGTAGGAATGGGATGTCTAGCTGCTGTCTGTTTTGGAATAATATTTAGGAAGTACAGATTACATTTTTTTTCAGTTCACAGATCCATAGATGGAGAAAAAAATTTCCCACTATAGATCATATTCAAAGTTTCATCTAAACCTTGTTGAGAAGATTTTTGTAATGAGATTTGGTACTTTTAATCTGGTGGTATAAAGTAATATTGACACCTTCCAGATGATGCCATAAGGAGTTCAGACTTGGCAGAAGTGGGAGAATAGGGTGCTATATCTACTATAGATTAAATGATAACTTCCCACTTATACAAACACATGTTTTAATTTCAAATAACTATGAATACTATCATATTTAGGTATAGGAAGGGTCTTACTAAACATAATTATATCTTTATGTCTTATGTAAATCATCCTAGATTATCAGAGAGAGTTTCCTTAGAAAATGAATGAAGAAGGATATTCAAGGCAGAAGATAAGACACAGAGAAAAGAAAGGAAGTTCTTGACTGTGAGGGCAGAGCTTTGTGAGTCACAATGTCAGGGAAGACATTAGGAGTGGGAAGAAACAAAGAACAGATTTTCCCCTAAAGGCACCAGATGGAGTATGGTCCTGCTGACACCTTGATTTAGGACTTCTGGTCTTTTGAATTATAACACAATACATTTCTCTTGGTTTAAACTCCTAAATTTGTTAGAATTTATTTTATTGCAAAATGCTTAGCAAGTGTCTATTTTTTTTCCAAACCAGAAGTTGAAGTCATGAAATTCAAATTTATATCCCATGTAGTTTTAAATACTTCTACAAATATATGTGTGTAAGGAAACATGCAGATAACACGCCTTAAGCATGAGAGGTAACTACTCATCTGCTATGGGACTGGAAGCATATTCCTTGCTTTATCAGCACCCATTCTGGGTGAAGTAGTAAGATGTACCTTTTGTTAAGATGAACAGTATAGGCTCCACAGCTGTTGGTCCAAAGTTCATGAGTTTCCACTAGCTTGGTTCAGTTGTATCTGTAAGTTTCCCCATCATGGTCTTGATGCCTTATAGAATCTCTCTTCCCTCTCTTCAGCTGGACTTCCAGAGCTCCACCTGGTGTTTGGCCATGGCTCTCTGCATCTGTTTCCATCAGTAAATGGATAACTCTATGATGACAGTTAGGGCATTCACCAATGTGGTCACCAGGGTAGGCCTGTACTGGGCCCTCTGCATGAGCAAGACATTATGTAGCTTGGTCTATTTAAGGGGCCCCTGACAGGGGGAATAGGATCAATTCCTGGTGCATGAAATGGCTTTTTGGAGCCCATTGCCTATGGTGGGACACCTTGCACAGCCTTAATGCTGAAGGAGGAGCTTGGACTTTCCTCAGCTGAATGTGCATGGCTTTGCAGACTCCCCAGGGGAAGCCATACTTTTTAGGAGGAGGGTATGGGGGATGGATTCGGGGAGGGAAGGTTGGGAGGGAGTGGGAGGAGAGATGAGGGGGTTGGTACATAGAATGAACGACAAATTCTTAATTAAAAAAATAAACGTGTCATTTGTTTGTGTAAGCTTGAGACCTGCTTTTTTTTTTTAAACAAAGAATTGTGCAGGGTCCAGGGTTAGCTCAGGAGTTAAGGATGTTTGATGCTCTTGTAGAGGACATGGCTTCCATTCTCTGCATCTACATGGTAGTTCACAACTGCCTGAAACTACAGCTCCCCAGGATCTTGGGCAGTCTTCTGGCCTCCTTGTGAACCAGACATGAAATTATTACAAATATATCCATGAAAACAAACATTTATACATTCAACTAAAAATAAACAGATCTTTAAAAAGGGATTATGCCTTCATTAGTTGCATAAAACATTATTCTGTATATTTTTAATGTTTTATCTAACCCATAATTCTCTTCTCTGTCATTTAAGATTTTAGTTATGTGAACATGGAAGCATTTTAGAAGATGCAGTGTATACTTGTTGCAATGTGTTATAATAAATGAAGAGTGGTACATAAAGTTTGTTCTATAATGACCTGGGACTTACCTATGTTATATGATGTGTTAGGATACAAATAGTGAATTAAATAAGCAGGCTGTAGATCTGCCTCCCTGACACACCTAATAAAATTCTTTATTTTCCACTGTATATCCTGCATTATGTAGTTTTTGTTGTATGCAATAGGACTCCATACCAATACCACAACAAAAAGGAAGAAAACAAGCAAGGCTATAACATGCATTTATTTCTTTTTCTAAGTCAAGAATGGAAAATTGTAGACCTGATTGTTTTCTAATTTTGTTTCAAATTACTGTTTAAGCATAACTGGAATAATATTTTAGTGAAATAAGTAGAAAATACAGTATTTCAGTGGTCATGTGTTTTTAAAACATGAAGGAAACATGAATTGAAACACTGTGTGTACTCTTCTGATAAATGATGTCCCTGACATTGAAGAAACTGTTAATTCTCTTGCACATGAATAACTTTGCCCATCAGATTTTGAAAATAGGATGCACTGTGATTTGCTTATGGTTTGTTCCCCAGATAAGCATGAACTGTAGTTTGGTCTGCAGTCTAGTAGGACTGACATGAAAAAGACTGTAACATGTAGGATTTAATGGAAGATAACTAGGACATGAGATCTGCCTTCATAAATGGACTAATGTTGTGTCATCAAAATAGGGTCAGGTCTTATGAAACTAGATAACTTCTTGAGAGAATGTGTTATTATAAAGCCAGTTTGAAAACCTCAACTTCTTTTCATGAACACATGCCCTGCTCTTCATAGACATTTTTGAATCCCTTTCTGTTTCTCCATTATTTTGTACTACAACCAGCAGTGTGTGGTGAAGAATGGGAGGTGGTAGACATTGTCTGGATACCAGACTCATGCTGTTTGGACCTTTTAGACATTAGAATAATGATGAAAATAAACCTATTTTGTTCATAAAGTGCTGAAAGTTCCATGAATTTTGTAGCCATACAATGCAGACAACTATTTCAGTACATAAAACAAGCTAAAATAAACTCTACTTTCTAATTAATAAGGATGATTAGGTTGCTAAAGCCAGATTCTCAAGGTGGAGTTTTGCTTTTTGCTTTTAATTTGTTTGAAGGTTAGTCAGATAATTATCTGTCTTTAGAAATGATTGAAGACGTTTCTGTTAGTGTCTTGAAGTGCTTAATAATATCAAATATTTTCTTGATTGTATCATTCCTTTAGACAACTTTAAAATTCTACATGCAAGTTCAAGGGAGGTATTATCCCATACTCCTTGTCTTCACAGTAATATGCTTTCAGATTTGTAAAAAAAAAACAAAAAACCCTAGACTCTTTATACATAATGTTCTTTCAGTATTTCAGTTGATAGTGCAATCAATACATCAGGCTCTGTGGCAGTTTTTGACCTAGACCATATTGCTATATTAATCAATCAACTTGTAGAGACGTTCAAAGTAAATCCCCCCTTGACAGTTGCAAAGGTAACAGAGAAGGCCAGAGGAAGGAAGCTGAATTTTAGATCACTTAAATTAAATGGGCTTACAGAAGAATCTTTTAGAGGTCACTTGGAAAGGACTGTTCCATGACAGTTTTTTGATATGGTCAGTATTTTGAAAATCTACACTTCCTCTTTTGTCAAATTGAGTTTATTGCATAATAAAATTATAAGATATTAATTCATGCTTAAGAGATTGTATGGGACTACTCTACAATCTTGCATATTCATCTATAGATTTCTAGATTTCCATATTACTCATTAAATATATTATTTTGTAAGAATGTATTTCCTCCTCTGTCTCTGTCTCTGTCTGTCTCTGTCTCTGTCTCTTTCTCTCTCTCTCTCTCTCTCTCTCTCTCTCTCTCTCTCTCTCTCTCTTTCACACACACACACACACACACACACACACACACACACACACACACACACCAACACCTTATATGCTATAACAGAAGAGTGATATCTTGCAAAAACAGAGGCATTTCTCCCATCTTTCCATTTCAAAGCAGCTCCAAACCACCTACTCTAAGGGATGTTAGTAGGAAAAGCTTTAATTGGAGAAGGTAAGCCTTATTTTAATGATCATAGTTTAAACAAAGATCAATGCAGGTGTTAGTGACACTGCTTTTCTGGTCATCCTCTACCAATAAAGAAATGAAGTTAAATTTTTTTAAAAGGGACATTGATAAAGAAAATATAAAGGCACAAATTAGTGACTATGAGAATGTCTTTAAAGAAATTTCATATACACAATTGAAGCTTTACACATTCTAAATTCCACATAAGCCGTACCCATTTTTTCCTCCAGGTTAATTTTTTCTTAGTATTCTATAAAGTATAACTCCCTCTCCATCTATGTATGCTCTCTGCAACAAAGGAGGCCATCAGAAAGTGTTTAACATGTGACCTGAAGCAAGTATTTACTTAAAACAGATAATACAGTTTTCCTGGTTCATATTTCATCAAAATAATGTTGACCAAGATTTCACATTTTCCATTGAGCAGCATCATTCAGTTTAATTCATTTACTATGTATAACTTTTACTCATTATTTCTGCTGTATTGTATCACATTTTTTAATTAAGAAACTTTTTATTCATTTTACATACCAATCATACCAAAGAGAGGGATGTTCCCCCTCTTCCTTTCTTTGCCCCTACAGTCTCCCCCTCCCAAGCAACCCCCCCATTCCCTCCTACAAGAAGGTAAGGCATCTCATGGGGAGGTATGTAGTTAGAGTTTTCCTGCCTGGCCCACAGTTAGGACAAATCTCTGTCACCCGCCATTCCCACAGCTGCTCAGACCCAACCAAGTAAACACAGAGACTTATACTGCTTACAAACTGTATGGCCGTGGCAGGCTTCTTGCTAACTGTTCTTATATCTTAAATTAATCCATTTCCATAAATCTATACCTTGCCATGTGGCTTGTGGCTTACCGGCATCTTCACATGCTGCTTGTCTTGGCTGCAGCTGGCAGTGTCTCCCCCGCCTTCCTGTTCTCTCAGTTCTCCTCTCTGGTAGTCCCACCTATACTTCCTGCCTGGCTACTGGCCAATCAGTGTTTTATTTATTGACCAATCAGCAACACATTTGACAGACCATCTCACAGCAGAGGTACATTTAGTAGAGGCAGGTCCAAACCTCTTCCCCTGCCTCAAGGCTGTGCTAGGTGTCCATCATAGCTAGTGGGCTCCAAAAAGCCTACTCATGCACCAAGGATGGATTCTGATCCTACAGCCAAGGGACCTCTTAAGCAGATCAAGCTACACGACTGTTTCACTATGCAGAGGGCCTAGTCCAGTCTTATGGAGGCTCCACAGTTGTTGGTATAAATATTATGAGTTCCCACTAGTTTGGTTTGGTTGTCTCTGTACATTTCCCCATCATGATCTTGATGCCCTTGCTCATAGAATCCCTCTTCTCTCTCTCTTCGACTGGACTCCTGGAGCTTGGCTTGGTGTTTGGCAGTGGATCTCAGCATTTGCTTCCATCAGTTAGTGCAGAAAGGCTCTATGATGACAGTTAGGGTATTCACTGATCTGATTACTGGGGTAAGCCAGTTCAGGCACCCTCTCCACTATTGCTAGTACTCTAAGCTGGGGTCATCCTTGTGGATTCCTGGGAATGTCCCGAGCACCCGGTTTCTCCCTATCCCCATGATGTCTCCCTCTATCATGGTATCTATTTCATAACTCTCCCACTCTATTATTGTTCCACTTTGACCATCCTGTTCCCTTCTGTTCTCATCCCCCATCCCCTTCCCTTCATTGTCAACCAATCACCCCCAGTTTACTCATGGAAATCACATCTATTTTCCTGTCCCAGGGTGATCCATGCATCCCTCTTTGGGTCCTCCTTGTTAGCTAGCTTCTCTGGAGCTGTGGGTTGTAGTCTAGTTATTCTTTGCTTTACATCTAGTATCCACTTATTAGTGAGTACATACCATGTTTGTCCTTCTGAGTCTGGGTTACCTCACTCAGGTTGATATTTTCTAGTTCCATCCATTTGCCTGCAAATTTCATGATGTCATTGTTTTTCACTGCTGAGTAGTACCCCATTGTGTATATGTTCCACATTTTCTAAAACTAATCTTTGTTTGAGGGGCATCCAGGTTGTTTCCAGGTTCTGGCTATTACAAATAATGCTGCTATGAACATAGTTGAGCATATGTCTCTGTGGTACGATTGAGAATTCCTTGGGTATACGCCCAAGAGTGGTATAGCTGAGTCTTGAGGAAGATTGATTGCCAATTTTTTGAGAAACCTCCATTCTGATTTCCAAAGTGGCTGTATAAGTTTACACTCCTCCCAACAGTGGATGAGTGTTCCCCTTGCTCTACATCCTCTCCAACATAAGCTGTCTTCAGTGTTTTTGATCTTAGCCAGTCTGACAGGTGTAAGATGTTATCTCAAAATCATTTTGATTTGAATTTCCCTGATGACTATGAATGTTGAGCAATTCCTCAAATGTCTTTTAGCCATTTGAGATTCTTCTGTTGAGAATTCTCTGTCTAGATCTGTAGCCCATTTTTTCTATTGGATTGTTCATTATTTTGGTGTCTAGTTTCTTGAATTCTTTATATATTTTGGAGATCAGCCCTCTGTCAGATGTGGGGTTGGTGAAGATCTTTCCCATTCTGTAGGCTGTCCTTTTGTCTTGTTTACTGTGTCCTTTGCCTTACAAAAGCTTCTCAGTTTCAGGAGGTCCCACATTTAATTAACATACAGTATTTTATTTATTATTCTTTCAAGACAGATAGGTGGATTTCAGTTCTCTGCTTTTATGAAACAATACTTCAAAGAACACCTTGTACTTGACACCCCAGGGATCTGTGCATGAGATTTTCACCAAGCTCACAAGTTGGTAAGTAGGGGAATACCTGGGTTGGTACTGGATTTGTGCATAGCTGATTCCATTGATTTCTTGTGAGCTGTTTTCAAGAATGTTTGTTTGGTTAAAGTCTGCTATTGGGGCCCAATGTTTCCATTTTCCTGCCTATCAGCATTGTTCCAATGATACCAGTTTCTAATTCTTATTAATATCATAGATGTAAAATATACAAGATCATAGTTATTTTAATATTTTCTCTAAGGATAAAAACAGAGGATCTCTTCATGTACAGTTTCTACTAAATAAATAATTTTATTATGCTTATCTCCTATCATCAAGTCTTTGTGATTGCTGTTGGCAATTTGAAGACATGATTTCACAGAAATTAATCTCAAACATACAGTGTAAACATCTAAATATAAAATAACTCCATAAGTTTATTTGGTCAAATTCCAATATTTTCTAAACCAGTTATTCTTTTTCTGCTTAATCGACTCATATCCCCTTCCTCTTTGAAACTACATTATTTGGTCTTCAGTGTTTTATTTTCTCTAGTTCCAAGTATCTTCTCAGCTGTTGGTCTCCTTTGTGCTTCTATCTTATTCTCTTAATCACTCTCTGTATATCTACTAGAGGCCTACCGTCAAGGTCCTTTCTGTGTCCACACTTTGTACAGGTAGTCTTATTAAATCTCAAGATATATTTAATCCATATAGACTCACAAGTCCCTAATATTTATAAGCAGCCAGCTAGCTCTGACACATCTGTGTCCTTGATTCATACACCAGTCAGAGTTAGCCATAATTGTAGATCCAATAATAAAAAGGTGGTAGGAGATATGTGAAAGGCAACTTGCTTCCAAATGTTGATGATAAGAAAGTCATAACCATAGGACAGAATGTCAGGAAGGGAAGGCTGGGACTCTCAGTCAAAGGTTGAGTCTATTATCTACTGGAGAAATGTATTTGTTTTTCTTAGCATACCTCACTCAGCTCAGCCTTTGAATGTAGTAAACTAGGTCCTGACAGATTAAATGTATATTCTCCCTTTCATAAAGTTAGTTAGTCTTAAATTTCAATCTCCTCTATAAATGGTTTTCACACATGCAACTCTCAATCTGTTTCCATAGAGCAACTTTTGCTGTCACACTTACCACCACCACCACCACCACCACCACCACCACCACAAGATAACAGAATGTATAGATACTCATTCTCTTTAATAGCATAATAGTACTTAGAACCTACCTACATGTCCTGGAGTGCTACTGTATCAAAAATGAACTACACATTGTTATTATTTCCTAATTATTTATTATCATTATTAATTTAATATAAATTTGACATATTTATTTGTTGTTATGAAGTTTTGTTTATGGAATAATGATAGGGAAATTTTCTATAAATACTGAGTACTATTTTTTTTCTTTTTTCCTCTGAAGTGAACTGAATATTGGGATGCAGAAGTGCATCTATTTCTGGATTAGGTTTTACCCTCCTAATTGGAAAGTGCGTCCTAGTCAAGTTGAAATATGAATATACATAAAGCCAAGCTCTTTTCTTTCTTCCTATCTTTCATACTATTTCCCCACATAACCTATGCCATACCAATTTGTGCCAGTTACATTTGACCATTTAAACTTGGCTGAAACTCCAGTAAACCCATCAATTATTTATTCCTTTATAGCTTCCTCCCAAAACAGTAGCGAAAGCTGTTAGTTGTATTTACACACCACAAATCTATTACATGACCATTTCGACTAGTACTGACATACACCCAAATCCACTTTGATTCTTCCCATAGTTACTGCAGTAACCTGTTTAAAACTTCTATTCCTTCAGCTTTAAGTATGGGCATAGTGGTGTTTTGAAACATAATCACAAGTATCCCACTGACTTCCCATCAAAAAACAGTAAAATAAAATTAGTATTTTAAATTAATAAATATATTTTCCAGTTTCCTTTTAATATATTCTCATGGGATACTTTTAGCTGGCAATTAGAACTAGAATATACATATATATTCCAATATTATATAAACTAGGTATTTTAATATCAATGGTAATATCAAATACTTACCAAATACTCAGTGGCCTGATACTATTAAAACTTTAGGGTTTGCCAAAGTTAATTCTTATAAAAAAAAGAAGCATAAATATTCATTGTCCTGGTTATTTTTTCTCAACTTGACACATGCTAGAGTCATCTGGGAATCAGTATCTCATACCTCTAACAGATTGCCTATAGGCAAGTTGCGAAACATGTTTTTCATTACTAGTTAGTATATGGATGCCAAGCCCACTTGGGGAGGTATCACCCCTGCGAAGGTATTCCTAAGTAGTATAAAAGAGTAAGCCATGAGGAGAAAGTCTATATGCAGTATGCCTCCAAGGCTTCCACTTTAGTTCCTGCCTACAGATTACTGCCCCAATGACTGTGACCTCAGAAATGTGAGACCAAGAAACCCTGTCCTCCCCAAGTTGCTTTTGATTTTAGTGTTTATCATAGTAATAGAAACCTAACCAGGATACTTGTTATTACCAGCTTTCAGTCAAGAACAATGAGGAATAGAAATATAAGCTTCTGTCTGAATTCACACATCAGGCTCTCTGACTTTAGATGCTGCACTAAAATCCATTTTCTGTGGAAAGGGTCAACAGTCTTCATTTACAGGAATGAATAGGTTAAGAAAGCTGAAAATAAACATGCTTCAAAATTTGCCCAGAGCTTCTGCTAAACTATGCTTTTATATTTACTCCTCAACAATGGGCAAGATTCATCAAGTCATAATTATGGACTATTTCAAGAAATAATAGATCATGGAATGACAAGATAATGTTGAGCTACACAATTTGTTTCAAATATCTTTAAAATGCTTACACATTGCTAAGACTTCCTCAGAATTTGAAACTCTCTGGGAAAATTAATGATTTATATACAATGACATAAGTATACTAGTTCACAAAACCAAAATCTGGAGTCCTTCCTTCTAAATCAAGTGATAAATCATAATACAAATGCTGCCATTTTTCTTAATTCTCTTTTTTTTTGGGGGGGCAGTGATCATGTATGTGAATGAGATGGGATATTCATGAAGATATATTTGAAATCAGAACAATTAAATATTTATTTTTCCCTAAGTATATGTTTTACTCTAATCATTCATACTATTATTAGTATTATTCAAATTAAGCTGTTTCTGTTAATTCACATTTCAAAATGATACTTGAAACTGGAGGGTATCCATATGACAATTTGGAGGCTAACTCTTGGTCATTAACTCTTTTCTAATTAAAATTTTAGTGAAACATGGCCACAGCCATTCATTTGCCTCTGGTCTATGGATGCCTACAAACTACTAGGAGACCGTAGAGTAGCTGTGGAAAAAAAAAATCACATTCCTGTGTTAGTGAAAATACTACCTGGCCCATTACAGAAACAGCTGCTGCTCACTGATCTAAACAATTCCCTGTAAAATTATTATATAGTAAAGTTTAAACTTAGACTACTCAGTAAAATTTACTGTAAAGCAAGTTTACTTTCTGCAATTGTTAAAATATGTCCAATTGTCTTTGATAGGAAGAGAGCAGCAGGTCATAGGGCTAAGACAACAAAAACTCCTCCTAGAGCCACACACAAACATTTTATGCCTTCTTTTTGGAGTCTCAGATTTAGGTAGAAAATCTACTTAAAATCATTTAACACAAATTGCAAGGCAAACTCTAAATTTTTAGAGCCCTCTGGGAATCATTCGTTTGATTCATTGGCTGTAAAACAGATGTCCTCACATTAGGACTTCAGGGTCCATAAAATGTGCTAAGATCTAGGAATGCATCTAAAAGAGAAATCATAAAAATGGTCTGTCATCACATGAATCTCTCTGTTAGGCCTTTTCCAACTTATCAGATTATATTTTGCCTCTTTTTCTGTATGTACATTTTGCCTAGGTTTTCAATGACAAAGTGCTGGTCATTTATTCCTAATACTTATCTACAAAGAAAAGCAATTCCTGACTCATTTTCTTTAAAACACTACTACTATATGAAAAGTATCTACCATTAAAAAAAAAAAGAATGCCTCCCACGTAAAATAGTAGATAGAAGGTCCCTAATACACGACTACTACAAGACAGGAGATTATATGTGAATCCATGTCTACTTAACTGCACACATCACAAGCTTATAGACAGATTCATCCCCTTGTCTTTCTCTTGCAGTATCTCCATTTATGAGGATTCTTGCTGCTTGACTAAATGCTCTACGGTCTATGTGCTGTTGAGTTGAGGGAAGTATCTTCTTTCAAAGTCTCAAGGTTTCTTTCAAGGAACACTTAAAGTTTAAGGTTAAACATGAGCAAAAACTTTTGATAAAAAGTAATAGCCTATGTTTAAGTTAATATTGACAGATCTAGTCTCCTTTAGAAGTACAAAGAATTAATACACCTTTGTTATTACTTTAAGAAAGTAAAAGTCTTATCTTTATATACTCCAGTGACCCTTAAAATACTTAAGAAGAATTTTAAACCTTTTACAGTTCCTCAACCCTGCTATACTCTCAAATGGCAACTTAGCCTTCCATAAATTACTTCAAAATTCTACATAGTACTTCATATTTTTTATATTAATGGTCTAACATGGGTCTAACATTCCACCTGTAGGATAGACATCCATCTTTGTAAGAATGTGGACAGAGCTTGGAAGCTACCTTTAGCTTCAATTCTTTTTTATGATAGACTGTTCTATCATTCTTTCTTTGAAGTAAACTTTATTTTAGAGAACTTTAGATCCACAGAAAAATTTAGGAAATTTTATAATTTTATAAAACATTATTAATAAATGATGCTTGATTTTCCTAGTTTTCTATAAAATCACAATCTCTGTTTTCATACATACATAACCTCCCCAGTTATGATAGCCTAAGAGGAGTACATTTGTAAAAACTGCTGAACCTGCACTGATGAATGATTGTCCCACAAATTTATATTGTATGGTAAAATTCACCGTGGATTTTAATCATGTATGTTACACAGGGTATTTTTCTAGCCTAAATAAATAGCGTTCTTTAGCTGTTCCTTCCTCCTGCTCATCAACTCCTGGTAACAACATTTACTCATTGATTTCATTTTTACTCAGTGTTATGCATTAAAAACTCCCATACATTTGTTACATTTTTATTTTTCATAGAATATATTTTGATCATAATCCTTCCTTCAAGTCCCCTCAGACTGTCCTCAGTTCCATACCCACCCAACTTCAAGTTCTTATCCTCATTAAAATAAAAAATTCTTCAAATCCCCCCAAAACCCTAAAAGACAATACCAGACAATAACAACAACAAAACTTATAAAAAACCAAACCAAACCAAACCAAACCAAAACAAAACAAAAACTAAACAAAAACCACAGAACCCTTTTTGTGTCGGTTAACTATTTCTGGCCATGAGGCCTTCCCTGGAGTGTGATTGACATACTCAGTATATAATCCGTGCTATTCTAGAATACTTTTCATATTTTGGTAACTTACAGATTTTCAGTGCTGAAGAATATTCCATAGTTGGAATGTTGCAAGGTTAATTTGTGCATCATTTGATGACAACTTGGTTTCAACAGTTATGAATAAATACATGATAAACATGTAGATGCATGGTATATGTGCATATACTCTTTTTATTCACTTGAGTAATAAATGAAAAGGAATACAACTTCATTATTATATTGTATGACTATAGAATGATTTGTATAAAACTATTGTGAAAATATTCACACATGAGCAAGACTTGTCTTTTTTAATTTACTGTAAACACCAACATACTCCACTGTTCAATGAAGAAAGAAGAGATTGTGTATGTCTCTTCTTAGGGGCTTTGAACTTAAAAAGCTATAGGTGATTCTGTGTTATCAACCACAAGGAAGAAATATTTCACTGCTAAGAAAGAAACCAATGTTTTATATATAAATCATACTTATTTTAATTTATATGTAATTTTAGGAGACTAACCAGAGGATGCCTGATACGGAAACCTCTGATTTTCATTTTCATTTTTCTGAAGGAGACCACATGATACATTTTCTTTTTCCTCCACCTTCTTTTCCTTTTCTTTATCCTCCTTTGCTATTCTAGGAGCAATCTAAGGCCTTGCATATCTCTGAGCTACAACTCCAGTCTACAGAATATTTCTTTCAAAACTTCACTATTGAAATTATTTATTTTCCCAAGTACAATCTTCCAAAGGGGAAAAAAAAACATTGGTCTTAGAAGCTAACACAGTTATTGTGAATCTTGTAGGAAATATACTTCTCATTTGTCCTTGACGTGGTGAGGGATATGTTCACTGTATAAATTTTTATATGCTACACAAACACAGGTGTTATACAGTTTACAAAGGAGGAACAAGGTAAGGTTTTATTTTATTCTTTGCTAGCATAACTCTTGTTTTGAACTCCAGAATTAGTTAAGAATTACTTTCTCCCTCTATTATGGCATCTCTTTCATTGCTTTCCCCTTCCATCCCTGTTCCAGCTCAACCATCCCACTCCCTTATGATCTCATCCCCTATCCCCTACCCTCTATTGCCCACCCCTCATCCCCAGTTTACTCATGGAGATCTCATCTGTTTCTCCTTCCCAGGGCAATTCATGTGTCCATGGGGATAGAGAGAAACCTGGTGCTAGAAAAGTTGCCAGGAATCCCCAAGAATTACCCCAGCTTGGATTACTAGAAATAGTGAAGAGGGTGCCTGAACTGAACTGGCTTACCCCAGTGATCAGACAATGAATACCCTGACTGTCATCACAGAGCTTCCCTCCAATGACTGATGGAAGCAGATGCAGAGATCCACAGCCAAAAACCAGGCAGAGGTCCAAGAGCCCTGTCAAAGAGAGGGAAGAGGGATTCTATGAGCAAGTGCATCAGGATCATGATGGGGAAACCTGCAGAGACGTCCAAACCAAACTAGTGGGAACTCATGAAAGTTGGATCAAAGGCTGTGGAGCCTGCATGGGACTGGACTGAGCCTCTGCATGGCAAGACAGTTGTGTAGCTTGATCTTCTTGGGGGGCCCCTAGCGGTGGGATCAAAATCCATCCTTGGTGCATAAGTGGGTTTTTTGGAGCCCAATACCTATGATGGGACACCTTGCACAGCTTTGAGGCAGGGGGAGGGGCTTGGACTTGCCTCTACTGGATGTGCCCCCCATGGGAGGACTTGCATTCTTGTGTGGGAGAGTGGGAGCTGGGTTGGGAAGGGGAGACTGTGGGGAGGAGGAAGGAGGGAAGAGGGGGATCTCTGATTGATGTGTAAAATGAATGAAAAAAATAATTAATTAAAATAAAGAATCATTTCCTCATAAGGCATATCTTATCTTGATAGGATGAATTTAGGCAGTGACTTTGCAGATCACATGGGTTATTGTTTTGGATGTCAATTCTTCCCTTGACTATCCAGACTTTTGTAGAAGAGAAATATTGCTTTCCATTGTATTCACTATCAGCTTAAACTCTGAGCCTGTTTCTCTGCTCTCTACAAACCACTGCGATCTGTTTGTTGAGAAGATAAGGCTCATTCCTTTTTCTGGCTTATTCAGAAAAGACCAAGTAAATTGGAAGTAGAGAGCAGATACATTCAAATTTCAGCATTGCCTCTAGGTGAGAAATGTAGCTTACTACAGAAGGGAAGAAAGTGACATTTCCCAATTAACAATTATCTGTACACTTATGTGTCTTAATGACTAGATTGTGTGTAAAAATGGCAAACAGATCCATCAGGGACTATATGCATAGTTAATTATGTCAGAAATAATAAATGCATGATTTCCACAGGATAAGGTAAACAGGCAATTAAAATAAGATATGATATACACTTTTTCTACTCATTAGTCAAAGCATAAAACACTTTAACATTGCCTAAATAATTTACTTCTGTTAAAATAAAGGGAAATGCTTAAAACATTAATAAGGTACTTTAAAATCTTGAAGTCAATAAGTTGTTATATGATGGTGATGTAAATAATTTACAACTCCATCAGCAAAAAAGGGACAAAAGCTTTTCTGCACAGTGAAAATACTTCATGTTTGTCACATATTTCTCTACTAGGCCAAGATATCTCCAAGAGGTTCTCATAAATGAAGCCTGTAAGGCTTTTGGTGCCAAATTTCTATTCCTCTTTCCCTCTGTGGAAATATTAGTGTGAATTTTTATTGATGACTCCTATAATTTCGGGATTGTTCCAAGTGCTACAAAAGGGTACAAAGAAGTATTCTGGGGTCACATCTAGCTTTCCAGTGAGAGAGAAGATAGAGACATATATATCTCTATGCAAGATATAACATACCCCTGTGTCTGTAATTTGAATATCTAACAGATAAAATTACTTTAAGAATCAATATGTAAATTTTTATTTATTCTGAAAGGTAAACCTAGTATTTGTTGAATAACTTGACTAAGAAACCCCATAAAATAGATATGTGATCAACATATACAATATAAATTAGTGTGGGAAGAATGCTTAATGCATTGCTAGTCAGAATAAAAACTAGTGCAGCCACTATGGAAACCACTGTGAATATTTCTCAAAAATAAATAAAAGCAAAATTATCATAAATTCCAGCTATAACTTTCCTGGGTATATAAGCAAAAGCACTCCAAGTCCTACTAGGGACAGTGTTGCATATCTATGTGCATTTGGCACTATTCACAAAAGCAGTACATCCAAAGTAGTTGTCCATCAACAGATAAATGTGTACAGAAAATATGAAAATATGTCATATATATAAACCATTATGCTATGTAAAATAACAGATTGAGATGAAACATCATGTTTTCTCTTATATATAAAACATAGACTTCTCTCTCTCTCTCTCTCTCTCTCTCTCTCTCTCTCTCTCTCTCTCTCTCTCGTGTGTGTGTGTGTGTGTGTGTGTGTGTGTGTGTGTGTGTGTAGAGCTAATTTCCTTATTGCTATGATAGAATGACTGAATGGACTACTTAAGGGAGGAAGATGTTTATTTTAGTTCACAGCTTTCAAGAGATGTCAATCCATCATATTCCAAGAGGGCTGGTGGTGTTTGTGGAGTCAGGAGCCTTAGCCTGAGACTCCAATGTGCATGGCAGCATGAGGCAGAGACTGTAGCTGAAATAAAAAAATGGGTCTAGCCTTCAAAGGACCACCCTTCATGGCCTGACTAAATCCTAGACTTTATCTATCAAAGATTACACAACCACCAGAAAAATACACCAAATATATGAACCTTATAGAGGACAGTTCAGAATCAGACTGTAACTACATAGTTTATGCATATATCTCTACTCAGGACTGAGTTGCATAGAACATAACGAAGTATACACTTTAATAACAACGTAGTCTCAATGAGCTGTCTCACATAAATTTCAATTTATTACCCATCTATTTATCTCTTTTCAGGTGAATCTTCCCCCACACTTAATTTTCTTACTTGCTTGAGTCATGAGTCAACATTTCTCCAAATGATTGAATAAAATAGGGTACCTAAACATCAGAAATGATTGATTTACATAAAAAAAGACATGCCAGAATTCACCTTTTTCTTTTGATAACTCAGATAATACAAAGTAGGGATCTTTGGGAAGCTTAGAGTGCCCACAAGTGTTCATTGATGGCTGTAGGATAACATGAAAGGCTCCATTACCGAATAATTCTGGAATCTTCTTGCAAATTCAGTCTTACTCTGATCCCCTGAGAACTCTGATATAAACTTGGCATGTACATTTGCTACACATTGTTCAATAGAATTCTTTGAATAGTTCATAATGTTATCTTGGTCATATAAAAATTTTCATCATGAACAGGTGAACCAATGTTGTTCCCCTTTCATTCAATTTATTCCATTTAAATATCCATGAAGATGTTGCTGAGAAATTAAAAGCTATTAATAGAAAATCTTCCATTTGTCTTGAAAATGCTTTGCCATCAATAGGCTACATTTATTAGATAGCCTGGACACAGTTTGTTAAGCCATTCTCTGATTCTTCTAACACCCTGAAATATATAGTTATCAGTATCTATGAACACTTATCAGTAACATTCACACATGATAACCTAAGTGAATCTAAACACACACTTTCCACTGTCATAAATCTGTTAGTATGTGGTAGCCAAAAAAATAAATAAATAATAATAATAATTAATAGGTTGTGGAGATGGCTCAGAAGGCAAATGCATGTTGAGCATGCATGATGACCTAATTCATATCCCCATTTCCATTTCTCATTTGAAAGTCCAGTATGGCTGGGAACACAGGTAATCCAAGCGCCATGGGGTGAGATTCAGCATGGGCTGGGGCTTGCTGCCCACAAACCTAGGTACAATAAGAGACAATGTCACAAGAGAGAAAGGCAGAATGTGATAAAGAACAGCATTCATCCTATTCTGCCCTCTACACACACATATACATTTATATGCACCTGCATATGTGCATGTATACTCATGTATGGGCCATATGTGCTCGTACACACACATGCACACATACACAGTCTAACAGAAGATATATATACATATATATATATATATATATATATAAATATCACAATTTATTTTATTTTATTTTATTTTTTGCAATAACGACCATCAGAGAAATAGCTAATGTGTTGAAACATAAGTACCTGAGGGCAGGTGGAGATAGGAACATGAGCTATCAGGTTAGGATGGGGCAGAGGACAGAAATCTACAAGGTCGACCCTAGTTAAGACTCCTAGCAATAGCAGATACACAGCCAGTGACCAGATTGGTGCCTGGTCCAGTTGTCATCAGAGAGGCTTCATCGGGCAACCGATGGAAACTGTTGCAGACTCATAGCCAAATATTAGGTGGAGTTCAGGAAATCCCACATAGGAGGGAAAGAAAGGATTGTAGGAATCAGTGGGGTCAAGGACACCACAAGAAAACTCACATAATCAACTAACCTGGGGTCATAGGGGCTCACAAGAGACTGAAGAGATAACCAGATAGCCTGCATGGGACTGACCTAGGCACTGTGCATAATGTTACTCTTGGTCCTCTTGTGGGACTCCTAACAGCGGGAACCGGGGCCCTCTTGAACTCTGTTACTAGCTTTTGGGACCCTACTTTTCATACTGGGTCACCTTGCCCAGGCTTAATACATGAGGAAGTGCTTAGTCTTACTGAAACTTGATATGCCATGTTTTGTTGATACTCATGGGAGACCTGCCCTTTCCTAAACAGAAAGGGAGGAGGAGTGGATTGGGGGATGGGAACAGAGGGGTGATGAGAGGAGGGACTGGCAGCAGAGGAGGGAAGTGAAACTGTAGCTGGGAAGTTAAATAAATAAATAAATAAATGGAATTTTAAAAATCACACAAAATTCATAGAGAAGAATAATTCTCCATCATCATAGGAAATTAAACATTTTGGAATATGGAAGGATTACCAACTGACACCTATATGTCAACATGTAACTTTAAAGAACATAAGAGCCAATTATTTAGATGTATTCATGGCTTTTGTTGGCTTTATTTTATGCATCTTTAATCTCACAAACAAAGCACAAAATTCCAAAGGTGTTTTAATTTTCCATATGTTTAGATTTCAGGCAAACAAAAATTTAATATACTACAGTAATCTAAGTCTTATACATTTGTTCACCATCTCTGCCAAGTCTGATGCACCTTTTAGCTGATAACTTCAAAGCCGTAAGCCCTCATTATGATGTGAATAGTGCAGCTTCGTCAAAATGGAATAGCTCATGGTCCCAATTTTTAGAAACATTTGTATCTGTGGTAAAAACGATGTGTTAATGAACTGTACATGATCACTGTATGTGTTTTTTTTTAGACAGGGTTTCTCTGTGTAGCTTTGCACCTTTCCTGGGACTCACTTGGTAGCCCAGGCTGGCCTCGAACTCACAGAGATCCGCCTGGCTCTGCCTCCCGAGTGCTGGGATTAAAGGCGTGTGCCACCACCGCCCGGCCACTGTATGTGTTTTGAAAATATAAAACACCTACAAGGTCATTAAGGTAATTAAAATCTGAACCTAAAAATAATGTGTTTGAGATATATTATCCACTCAAAGCTTAGAATTTTCAATTGATTTTGTCTTTATGGCAGCATAACTTTTTCAATATACAATCGCTATTGTTTTCTTAGCACCAGAGAGAAGATATCTCAAATTAACGTTGCTGCAATTGAGGGCACAGCCGATTCAGAAAGTAATTTTTCTACATCCTTTATCTTTTCATGTATACAGCATTAAAACAACACCCTATTAAAAAGCTTTATAAAGTTGTAATAGGTAAGACAATCTTAAAGTCAAGTATGCCATCTAATAAACCCACAGAGCTGTTAAATCGATGTTCTTTCCTAGTCATTCAGGTTATACTCGACCAACATGAAGCTTGTAAGAGTAAGAAAAAAACATTTTAGACATCCTAAAACACATTAGATGCACTCAATTTGGAGTCAGAGAGAAATAGAAGTTTATTTTTATTTTTCTGACATCACCCAGCATGAGATAGGATGTGGTTTAGGTTAAGGGGTAGAGATGAGGTGATAGGGATATGGAGACATGTGCTGTGTAAGACAGAGAGCCATGTCTTCCAAATAGTAGTCAATACCCACATGAGGCAAAAGTAAGCAAATTAAATAAATGCATAAAATTAAAGTAATTAAGATGATTACCTAACAAAATTAAATAAAGTTTAAAAATTCGATTGCTCATAATCAAAATTAAATGAACTTTAAAAATTCGATTGCTCATAATCAAAATTAAGTAAAGTTTAAAAATTCAACTACTCATTCACACCAGTGACATTTTAAGTGTTCAATAGACAAATATGGCTTACAGCCACTGAATTGGTTAGGGCATAATAGGACATGTCCATCATTGTAGAAAGAACTTCAAGCATAATCCTGAATTGAGCAAAGCAATCACACAAATTAAAATGTCAATTTTAACATATCTAAAGCTTTATATAAGCCTAGAAAACCTGTTGATTTTAGCTTTAGGAATAAAGTTTGCTATTTTTATTTACTTATTTTAATATACACTCATTAAATAATGAATGTAACAATGTATGTTTGTATATTTGTATACATGTATATAGAAAGAAAAATGAGCAAAAGAGCAAATCTCCATGAATCCCTGAAAACTCAGTTTGAAGATTCATTCATGTAACCAACACCTCCATGATGCTGGTCTCTGCTTAATAATTGTGGCTCCTGATAATCAGCATTGATTTTCCCAGCTAGAGTCCCTCTGAAACTTCCCAAACCGGGCCTTCATTGTCTGCTTTTCTTTCAGTATTCATCTCTATCTTCCAAGATTCTACAACAGTCCATTAAGCTCTGAGCTCTCAATGGCTTCCCAGTGTCAAAATTGCAAAGTCTTTCCATAATCCTTCTCAAAACTACATAGTCAAGTTCGTCACAGCAATATCCCATGGACTGGGTACAAATTTCTGAATTGGTGACTTTTCATTTAATTGCTGTAATTAAAACATCATGAACAAAGCAACTTGGGAAGAAAAGGTTTATCTGACACACACTTCCATGTAACAGTTCATAGTCATAGGATGTCTGGGCAAAAACAGAAGTAGAACCCCAGAAGGAACAGTGCTGGCTTTCTCAGCCTCATTTCTTATACAACATCTAGGAACACATACACAGAAATGGCAGTGCTCGAGTGAACTGGGCCTTCCCACATCAATCATTAACCAAGACAGTGCCCTGTAGACCTTGCCTAGAGGGCAATCGTATGTAGGCATTTTCTCAATTAAGATTTCCACTTCCCAGATATGTCCATGTGTGTGTCAATTGACAAAAAGCAACCAGGACACCAGATACCTGAAGAATAATTTTCTTCCCATCATTATCACTCAGCCCTGTGTCAGAAACTATGGCTGGAGAGGCTAACCAGGTGCTCTACAGGATTATATTAAATCTGCCAAGATGTACTCAGGATGGGACGAGAGTACAGCCTTGAAGGGAGTAAGATACTCTATAGGGAAAGAACTGCATGGAAAATATGTTGTGTGAACCTCAGTACACAATTGTACATGCATCTTTACTTGATTATAACACTTACACTGCTGATGTTCATTTAGAGTCTGAGGCTTTATGTAAACCATTCCAAAATCTCCTTTCCTATGATTTTTAACAAAATACCTGTAAGTGTTTTCTGGGAAATGAAATATATATGGAGGCCAACTGGCAAGAGAGAGGAGGGATTATATGAGCAAGAGACCATGATTGGAAAAAGCACAGGGACAAATAGCCAAACTATCAGAAACACATGAACTATGAACCACTAGCTGAGGAGCCCCCATGGAACTGGACCAGGCCCTCTGAATAAGTGCGACAGTTGATGGATGAGCTGTTTAGGAGGCCCCCAGGCAGTGGGACCAGGACCTGTCCTTGGTGCATGAGTTGACTTTTTTGGAACCTAGGGCCTATGCTGAGACACTTTGCTCAGCCCTTGTGCAGGGAGGAGGGGACTGAACCTGCCTCAATTGAATCTACCAGGCTGGGCTGAATCCCCAGGGAAGACCTTGCCTTGGAGGAGGTGGGAATGGGGGGTAGATTGGGGGGGAAGGCTAGGGAGTGGGAGGAGGGAGGACGGGGGAATCTGTGGCTGATATGTAAAATTAAATTAATTATAAAATAAAAATATTTATTAAAAAAGAATAAAGAAAAATGTTGATGAGCATATCTTACCATATAACATTAAAAATTAATCTCTTTTTTAACAAACTTTCCATTTCTGTTATAAATATAAACAATATAAACTCTTAAAACTCTGTATATGCATGTTCTTCATAAACCATAGTTCATATAATTCTTTCCATGTTCTTAAAATAATGAATATACTTTCTAATCCAGTAATGTATAAAATATACATATTTTAAATAAAAATCCTTTTTTATATATGTCATATATGACTACACATATATCATATATATTATACACACATAGATAGATAGATAGATATATAGATAGATATACATATATTATATAGTAGCAAATTTGAGGTTAGCTCATCAGAACCTGATTGGCTGTGAACTTAACATTTTCTGAGGAAGAGCGTGACAGACAGCCATCTGATGTAGATCCAACGCAAAGTTGCAACTTCAGAAGATATTAGGTTCCATTTTCCTGGGAGGGGTGTGTTCACTGGAGAGATAGAAATCCATCACAGCAGCTAAGTTGTTGGTGGACTGAGTCAAAATGGTATCACCTTTCTTAGATTACTAATTTCTACTTTTGATTATCCCTGTCTAAATATTTGGTCCAGGTAGTCCAACAAGAGACTCCAAAAACAACATAGGGTATTGCTTTTGTTCTTTGTTTCTTCTCAGAGGCTTAAGAAAAGATCCTATTGCTGAAGACATGGAATTCTTGGGACATACCACTCGGTTAACTTGATCTGCATCTAATCTGAAACCTTCCTGAGGTCTAGTTTGCACGGCACCACATTGTAGTCGTTGGTTTCTCTGGTCCCCCTTGGCCCCTTGGTCCCACAGCCACTTATAAAATAATCATTTGGAGGTTTAATATTAATTGTAAATTATATGGCCTATGTCTCGGGCTTTTTACTAGCTAGATCTTATACCTTAACCCATAACTATTAATCCATGTATCGCCACATGTTCCATGGCTTTACCTGTGTCCCGTTACAGGGCATCCCTCTCCACTCTGCTTTCTCCTGTCTCTCTCTCTTTTGGATTTTCTCATCAGCCTCCATCCTGCCCTGCCATAGGCCAAATCAGCTTTATTTATTAACCAATCAGAGCAACACATATTTACAGCATACAGAAAGACATCCCACAGCACTATGCAAACTGCCAATGGAGGGAAGCAATTAATAGACCTACCCTACTGCAAAAATTATGAACCACAACAATGAGCAACATGGCAAGATATCTAAAGTTACAATAAGTGGTACTCACATGTTTCTGGTAACCAACTGCTATCTAATAGAACTTAGGACCTACTCAAGAGGCATGAAATCATGCTTGGTGCATGTCTATCCACCTACCTAAGGCTAGTAAAGTCACTGATCTAGAAGAGAGTCTACTACCATCACTTTGCTAGACAAGCATAATTCCTAACTACATTGTAAATCTTATCCTTATACCCACAGTTAAAATAGATATCACTTGTTATCAATGAACATTTAATTTTTTGCTTTTTTTTGAGACAGGGTTTCTCTGTGTAGCTTTAGAGCCTATCCTGGAACTCGCTCTGTAGACCAGATTGGCCTCGAACTCAAGAGGTCTGCCTGGCTCTGCCTCCGGAGTGCTGGAATTAAAAGCATGTGCCACTACTGTCCAGCTGAACATTTTTTAATAGAAAATGGAGATTATAACAGAAAACCAGAACTGGATACAATACAGAGATCAACAACAAATCATGGGCAGCTTTGCCCCAACAGATAAATCTATATCACTGCTCCTGTATTTGTGGCTTAGAGGACACCACAGATGAGGGGTCAGGGATATTGCAAGAGCCAGAATACCTGGAAGTCTGCTGTGAAACAGTCTTTCCTAGAAATGGCTGCATAAACAATAACTCAACAAAGGCATTATAAACAGACATGCTAGGAAGGAGGAAATCTCATTGATTCTCACCATTGACAAAGAACTACAGGCAACTAATGACTGCCAAAAGAGGGAAAATTAACTTTTCCCAGGGATGAGCTCCCTTAATTGGTTATTCAGCACAAATTAGTTAGTCTTGAAACTATATAAACAACAAAATATACTCATCAGGTTGTGTATTTATATTTGTGTACACATATACATATATGTGTATGTAACAATATAATCAAAGTAAAAGGAAGCTCTCAGTTTGAGAATAGAGGCAACCTAGGAGTTGGAGGAAAGAGACTTTGGAGGGACTGTAAGGAGGAAAGTAGGAGAAAGTGATGTAATTAAGTACTTGAAAAATGGAATTTATTCTCCTAAATTGGTATCTACTGATTATTTGTTATGAATTTCAACAACTTTATAATGTACATTGTGATGTTTTACTATTTAATTCTGTCTCTTCTGTCTCTTGTTAGTTTAGTTTTGCAAGCACATTTCAATATTTAAAAACTCAAGAGTGAATCCCTACACGATGAAACCATTGAATGAAATAAATGTCTTTAATTCACCCCATGTACAAATCAGTACAGAAACTGTGCAATAAATACTTTCAGAATACATAATACATATAATAGAAAAGAATCCAACATTGACAGTCTTTGCCCCAGGGCCCACTGCTTGTAAATCATAGAAGCAAGGTTTGAACTCAGGGTTATTCTATTCCACTGATCTTTATGGATCCTTATTCATCTGCTCTCTCTCTGAACATTTTGATAGCTATTGGTTTGATTACTATTCATCCTGCAAGGGTAAAAGTCTTTCTTTCCCTTTTTTAAGAGAGAGCAAAATTGGCGGCATTGAAAGGTCACTTGTTATTTTGAGATGTGCCTCGTGCACACAATGGGGGACTTTGAAGCTTGTATGTGGGACTTAAATTGTAAGGCATGGCCTTGGAAGCGGCTATTGAAAGTTAAGAGCAATGCAAAGCCAATTTAAACATCTTTCAGTGAAGATGACATCAGAAAGTCTTCCCAGCTGTATGCAAAGACACTTCATTCAGAAAAATTTACTCATGGAAATATTGGAGACTAACAACCTCATAGAAAGAGTTAATGATGATTCTCAACACTGTGAAAGATGATCTAGCCAAGAGAAACACAGGCATCATCAAAAGTGTCGGCTAGCAAAGCAAAGCACAGTCACTATTAGTTAGTGATGGTACAATCTTCTGGCAAGAACATGCAAAGATTTCAGGCTTAGTGTTCCAGGGGGATTCTAAGGAGGATTGTCCTCCCAGGTAAGACATTTATTAGAAGACTTATTAACATCACAGGCATACAGACACACACGTAGACAGCAGCATCGTAGGGACTTTGACATGAGTTCAGGCCTGTAAGACAGAATATAGATCCCTTCTTATATGTCTCAGAGAAACGAAATTTCGTACAACTTGTTTGAAGAATAGTCACTGGCACTGGCTTACAGCTAGGCTGTCCTGATTTCCTGGATAGCGGCAACAGGAAGTCAGGCATTCTGGGGAAGGAACAAGTGACACCAAGACTTAGAAATAAGGAGGAGGCAGGCATCTTGTTTCAGTAGACCTATTATTGCTGTAGCCCCCTGAAGCTTGGAATCTTGAGACTGTAAACTTTCTTCTGGAGGTGAGAATGGTTACTTGCTATTTTCTTAGAATCCAGGGGAATCTCTTAGTGGGTTAGAGCCTCAGAAATAGGTTCTCAGTAGGGGACTTTCCATTTTCTTCACAGTGACCATAATGAATAGGCTGCTATAGGAAGACTTAGTTTATTTAGCATATCCTAGCTTGACATGTCTTTAGCTTGAAATATCCTAGCTTGACATATCCTAGCATGGCAACTTCTTTCTTTCTTTCTTTCTTTCTTTCTTTCTTTCTTTCTTTCTTTCTTTCTTTCTTTTTTTTTTGTTTTTGTTTGCAATTTAATGGTGAGTAGAGTCTCACTATATATAGCAGGAGACTAAGGCAGCTAGTCACATTAAGTCTGTGGTTGGGGACCAAATGGGGATGAATGCAGTTCTCACTTCTCAGGTCTTCGATTTTTCTTTTCTAGTCAGCCCATTGGGTGGTATTGAACATTTTCAGGGTGGGTTGTTCCTCTTCAGTTAAACTTATCTAAAAGCCTGAGAAGATACATGTTGACATTTGTGTCTTTAGTTCTAGTCAAGATGATGACGAAGACCCTCCATCATGCCATCTCTTCTCATATCTCAACTCCTAGTCTCTACTGGCTCATCCTGCGCAGCCTTGGTGCAGGGAGGAGGGGCTTGGACCTGCCTCAACTAAATATACCAGGCTCTGCTGACTCCCCATGGAAGGCCTTGCCTTGGAGGAGGTGGGAGTAGGGGGTGAGTTTCGGAGGAAGGCTTGGGGGCGGGAGGAGGAAGGAGAAGGGGATCTGTGGTTGGTATGTAAAATGAATAGAAAATTTCTTAATAATAAAAATTTCTTTCAGCCATTTGAGTTTCCTCTGTTGAGAATTCTCTGTTTAGTTCTATAGCCCATTTCTTAATTGGACTGTTGGGCATTTTGATATCTAATTTCTTGAGTTCCTTATATATTCTGGATATCAGTCCTCTGTCAGATGTGGGATTGGTGAATATCTTTTCCCATTCTGTAGGCTGTCGCTTTGCTTTGTTGACCATATCCTTTGCCCTACAAAAGCTTCTCAGTTTCAAGAGGTCCCATTGATTGATTGTTTCTCTCAGTGTCTATGCTACTGGTGTTCTATTTAGAAAGTGGTCTCCTATGCCAATGCGTTCAAGACTACTTCCTACTTTCTCTTCTAGCAGGTTCAGAGTAGCTGGATTTATGTTGAGGTCCTTGATCCACTTGGACTTAAGTTTTGTGCACGGTGATAGATATGGATCTATTTGCAGCCTTCTACATGTTGATATCCAGTTTTGCCAGCACCATTTGTTGAAGATGCTTTCTTTTTTCCATTGTGCACTTTTGGCTTCTTTGTCAAAAATCATTTGTTCATAGGTGTGCGGATTAATGTCAGGGTCTTCAATTCGATTCCATTGGTCCACATGTCGGTTTTTATGCCAGTACCAAGCTGTTTTTATTACTGTAGCTAGGAATTGCTCAACATCCCTAATCATCAGGGAAATGCAAATCAAAACAACTCTGAGATACCACCTTATGCCTGTCAGAATGGCTAAGATCAAAAACACTGAAGACACCTTATGCTGGAGAGGATGTGGAGCTAGGGGAACTCTCCTCCACTGCTGGTGGGAATGCAAGCTTGTACAACCACTTTGGAAATCAATATGGCGCTTTCTTAGAAAATTGGGAATCCATCTCCCCCAAGATCCAGCTATACCACTCTTGGGCATATACCCAAGGAATGCTCAACCACACCACAAGAGCACTTGTTCAGCTATGTTCATATCAGCATTGTTTGTAATAGCCAGAACATGGAAACAACCTAGATGCCCTTCAACTGAAGAATGGATAAACAAAATGTGGTACATATACACAATGGAATACTACTCAGCAGAGAAAAACAATGACATCATGAGGTTTGCAGACAAATGGATGGATCTAGAAAAAATCATCCTGAGTGAGGTATCCCAGACTCAGAAAGACAAACATGGTATGTACTCACTCATAACAGGATACTAGATGTGGAACAAGGATGACTGGACTGCTACTCACATCACCAGGCAGGCTACCTGGAAAACAGGACCCCAAGAAAGACACAGGGATCGCCCAATGACAGAGAAATGGAATGAGATCTACATGAACAGCCTGGACATGAGTGGGGGTAGTGAAGGGCGAGGGTCGAGGGAAAGAGAGCTTGGGTGAGTGGGAGATCCCAGCTGGATCAACAACAGAGAGGGAGAACAAGGAATAGGAGACCATGGTAAATGAAGACCACATGAGAATAGGAAGAAACAAAGTGCTAGAGAGGCCCACAGAAATCCACAAAGATACCCCCACAACAGACTGCTGGCAATGGTCGAGAGACAGTCCGAATTGACCTACTCTGGTGATGGGATGGCCAAACACCCTAATTGTCGTGCTAGAAACCTCATCCAACTACTGAGGGATCTGGATGCAGAGATCCATGACTAGGCCCCAGGTGGATCTCTGGGAGTCCAATTAGCGAGAATGAGGAGGGTTTATATGAGAGAGAATTGTTGAGACCAAGGTCGGATAAAGCACAGAGACAAATAGCCAAACAAACGGAAACACATGAAATATGAACCAATGGCTGAGGGGTCACCAACTGGATCAGGCCCTCTGAGTGGGTGAGACAGTTGATTGGCCTGATCTGTTTGGGAGGCATCCAGGCAGTGGCACTGGGTCCTGTGCTCATTGCATGAGTCGGCTGTTTGAAACCTGGGGCCTGTGCAGGGTCGCTTGGCTCGGCCAGGGAGGAGGGGACTGGACCTACCTGGACTGAGTCCACCAGGTTGATCTCAGTCTGTGGGGAAGGCTTTGCCCTGGAGGAGATGGGAATGGGGGGCGGGCTGGGGGGAAGGTGAGGGGGGCGGGAGTGGGGAGAACAAGGGAATCTGTGGCTGATATGTAGAACTTAATTGTATTGCAAAATAAAAATTAAAAAAAATTTCTTAATAATAATAATAATAAATATTGTAGGAAAATATTAGAGAAAAAAAAGAAAACTAACACTTAGATTAAAACAATTGGTTAAAAGGAATAAGACTCCTTTCACAGTTTTCAAACATGGATGAGCTTGGTAATTTCTCTGCATTTTTCTTAAAAGATATTTTCCTAATCCATGACCTAGAATCTAACATATGTATTTCCCTAGCAATACATTCAACAGATAAACTTTTAATTTGCAGTAAATCCACATTTTATTTTTAAATGCTTTTAAAATCAAATAACAAGAAAAGCAAAATGCTGGTATTTCAGAATTGATAGTTATACTCTAGAAACCTGCAATTAATGATAGAACTGTGCTGTAAATATGCACTAGTAAACCAATTCACAAATATCATTTTCATACATTACTCATAACTTTCAGTTTTATGACTGAGAAAGAAGTTCCAGCATTGGGAGAGTAAATGTTATTCAGTCTTTGTTAATCCAATCAGTTGGAATAAAGACACTGTGAATATATACTAGTTTCAGGAAGACAATGAAATTAGAATGTAGTAGGCATTCTCCCATTGTTACAGAAAATGTTAAGTGACAAAACAAAGCATCTTCAGAGGCAAGAACGTTTCTGATGCCAGTTTGAATTCCTAACCTCATAGTATCTGAGATATTTTTTGTACAGTAAACAATATTTTGCCATCTTTTCTTACTTTCAAAATACGTCTGACAAGTTACAGAAGTTTAGCTTTGCAGTTATTATTCAGTGTTCTATTGCACAAAGTTATTATTTTAAATATCATTTGAAATCGTATGTATTAAAAGAAATACATGACTTAAGAATAGCTGGCATGAGATTATGAGTTAAAACATGCAATTAAATATCAACAACTGAATGCTTAGACATTCACAATACCAAAGCAGTTCAAAATCTTTATCATTTAAGATTTTATCAGCTTTTGGCTGTCAGAGTCAGTGCTCTCTATCTGGAGACATTTTTGCTTCCTTTGGGACATTTTCTGCCAGCCGATGACAAGGATGCTGTTTCAAAATGAAATTAGGATCCCATTTTAAATTGAATCTCACCCTCTAGAGTAAGCAATAGATGGAAGCTGCCTATTAAATCATCAACTTTTAATTAAATTCTTTGCAGTTGTAACATCCCTATTCTCAATAAGGTGATAAATGCATTGTGTTTTAATTAAGTTATTTATGTGCTAAACTCAAAAGATACCAAGAGTGGCCTAACAATAGCTTCTGACTATAGCAGAGTAAAATGTTTATAAACATTGGAGTTAGCATGTGAGCTCAGATCTTGATTCCAGACAGTATTGGTTTTCTCACCTTAGCAATGTCTGATGACTATTTTGAACTTGAGTATTTTAGGTAGACTAACTCACTGGCTGCAGTCTCCATCCAACCTAAATCATTTCCCTTGCCTAAATGTAGCCAGCATATTGTTTATGGTTTTGACCATGAGACAGAGACAAAGTTCTTCTCATGGAGAAGAAAAGTTGAGGTAGTAGTGTAGATATATCAGTATTCAAACAAGCTATTTTATTTCATGGTTTAATAACATAGAAATTAAAATTATAAATAATAAAACAATTACTGGTAATGAAGAGCTTATCTCAAAGATTCTAGTGAGTCTAGTGTAGACATGCTTGCAAAATCCATGTTTATTGTGACACTCTACAATAACCAAGATATGGATTCAGCCTAGAGGTCCACTATCAGATGAATGGATAAAGAAAATGGGATTTTTATATCAGCTGCAAGGAAAAATGAACATTATGACACTTGTAGGAAAATAGGTTGCTCTAGGTCACACTGTATATGAAGCAAGCAAACATCTTTGTTCATGTCTTAAAATCTTAGGAGGCTCCAAACATAGAACTGAATGAAAGGTGTGAAAGATTGCATTTTTATAGGAAAGAGTTTAATGGACACTGACTATAAAAACAATTTCAAGGGTCTAAGATAGTTTTGATAGGAATTAACAGTTGATAATGTTAAGTTATGGGGTTCCTAGTGAGAAGAGTCCCAGAGAAGTAACCACACAGAGTATCTTAAAACTTCCTGAAGTACTTTGGTTAACCCACACACAATTTGTTGACCATGCAGTTTCTGCAGCGGCCAGTTAAATTTCCAAATGATTTGTAGCACACAAAGCAAGTGCATGATCTCTGTTTTACTCTACAGGGCCCTAACATTTCATTTCCTCATAGCTCACTGAGAATTTAAGCTTATTAATAGTTATTGTCATTGTAGAACTCCATAGTTTTCCATTGCTCAAAACCACCCTGGGAGATAGTTTTGTAATTCTAATTCTCTTTGGAATCCAAATCTAAATCCTCTTTGCTCCCAGCCTCTGCACTGGGAGCTAATGATCTCAGCTAAAGAGAAGTTATTCTCAGAGCTGTGCTTTTATGCCAGTGTTCAGAGGAAGTACTTCAAAAGGGGCAACTGTAGTCCACCTTGATCTACCATTCTCAAATCCAATTGAAGTGGCATCCCCAAGGGAACCATTAATTTGCTATCCACTCTACTTCAAAATTTTTCACCAAGGAGTGTTTTCTCATTCAATGTTAACATATATAAGCATATACAGTAATATACACAAGCATATACATACATACTGTATATACACATATCTATCTATATATCTCTATATTATATAGATATAGATATAGATACACACACACACACATCTCTGGTTTTTAGAAATATGACCAGTCATAGACTATGTAGATGTTTTTGTTCCCCAAACTAGTGATTTCTATTTCATTTGCATCTCTATAAACTTTTCCAGTCCCAGAAGAAAAAGATTAAATGAATCAACATGTGTGAAGACTTTTGAGCTAACACTTAATGAAGACTTTGAAATTCCCCAGAGTGAAGTATCACAAAGTAGTAACCATTATTATCTTCATAATAAATGACTTTTTCATTTTCTTTCCCTTGTGACACTTTCATTTTTTTTATTTTTTGACTTCTCTTGAATTTAATTTTTAAATGAATAAGAATGAGTATTGTAGACATGCCTTTTACAAATTTGAGAAACACTTGAGTACCCTACATCCATTAATCAACTGCATTTAGAAGAGAAACATAATACTGGACTGCCTTTAATTGGCACAGAAGAAAGTACAATTCATCTCAACTTGCTCCTATGTCAGTAACAGATGGATTAAAGCTGATGTTTCTTAAAGAGCTTGTAGCACTTTTATGACCATGCAGCTTCGTCAAACACTGCTTTTAAAATAAATCTCATCAATTTACAAACTTACATTAAACAGTATATTACACAGATAATTCTGCTGCTGAATTAAGAGAATGTGTTTGAAAATTATGCCCCACTTAAAAAGAAGTAACTGTGTCAGTAAGTCAGTAGGAGATGAACTCCTTGATTATAAGTTCTAACACAAACAATGAGTCAGATAAGTTTGTAAAATGTTTAATGGCATGTGTGAGATATATATGTCATAAAAATACTGTCATTAGTAAAGAAAGCAATTATATGTCAAACATAATTTTCTAATTTCACAAAATATGACATGAAAAGAGATATTTTGGCAAACACTTGAAAATGTTTTTTTTATAATTTCTATAAATCATATTAAAACAAAACAACTCTGTGCAATGCAAGCGTCTTGTTCAGAGGCAGAGTTTGCACTGCATGACAGCCACCAGAAACCCAAAGGATGAAGGACCTTCTCTTTCTGACTGACACAACTGTGTATGCTGTAAAACCGGACAAATTAAGAAGAAAAAGTGTACAGATGTACATACTACAATGTCAGTGACACAGGACCCTTCACAAAGTAGCACCAACACCAAAAGAAAGCCATGATTTTGAGGACTATCGTGTAGAAGTATGACTGAATGATGCTGGGAGCCAACGAAATGGTGGCAGCTTGGAGAGACTTGTAAGACCTGTTTGTATAGGTCATCCAGCATCTATCAGGCGGCATTTCTTTCTACTGGATTCCAAGCAGATCATCAGTCACCTGAGGCTTCTCACTGGAGGATGACTTCCCAGTTCACCAGGATCCAATTTTTTGGCCTGCTTCAGAAAGCTCAAAAGAACATTGAGGGAGAACTTCCAGCTCATGCTATTTCATGTTTCAAATTTCAGTGCTATCATATTTCAAATAACATCAATACACTTCACATACTGAGTCTGATTTCTGCAAGGCACTATGACAACAAAAGAAGAAGTAGAGCTATGACTGTGGCCCAGTGAGTGCAGTGCTTGCCCAGAATGCACAAAGCCATAGGTCCTATTTCCAGCACTGCATAAACTGCGTAGGTTGGATGGTGCTAGCCTGCAAGCCCAGCACTTACGAGGTGTAAGCAGAAGGTCTATGAGTTCAGAGCCATTCTCCATTACATAGGAAGTTTGATGCTAGCCTGAGCTATGTGAAACCCTTCTTAAAAATAAACTGAAATAAAATAAATGAAGCAGATTAAGAATCCAACAGAAATATTTTTTAAATGAAGTAAACAAAGACTCCAGTAAACCAAGTATTTAAAGATGAGTCTGATATTGAATTAATGGAGAAACAAAAACAAAAACTCCCTCTTTGTCGAATTTTAATGAGGTTCCTCTGAGTTTTCTCAATTTAAGTTTAATATCCTCACTCAACTTTGCATCAGGCACACCTTTCAAGAACTATGCTAAGTCGATTTAGAGGGGAATTCCTGTTTCTTCTAACTAGGAGTTTGTTTACTCTTGCTTTGCAGGCCCACAATATTACTGATGCCAGGCCATTTTAGCCTCTATGCTTGATGTTTCATTTACTAAAATACCTTCCACTGACCACTTCACTGTCTTGTTCTGAGACCACTAATCCCCCATTGTCTGTGCTGTATTCATAATTGAGCCTGATGCCTTACTGAGCTTTCTTTCTTCCTACTGAAATTAAAGTCTGATATTTACAACATTTTTGTCAATTCTTTGATATTTTCATACAATGTATTTGGATCACATTCATTCTGCCTCTCCCAATTTCTCCCAAATACATCTCCAACTCCTCACCCTACCTGCCCAACTTTTTTCTTTCTCATGTAGATGTTTTCATTTTATTCTGTGTGTATGGGCATTTTTCCTACATGTTGTCTGCACACTACTAAGCAAGGCCTGGTGTTCACCATGGCCAGAAGAAAGTGCCAGATTCCCTGGAATTGGGGTTACAGGTGTTTGTGATTTGCCGTGTGTGTGCTGGAATTGAACTGGTAGTTTTAGAAGAGCAGCCAGTATTCATAACTGTTGAGCCATCTCTACTCCCTCCTTTTCTTTTTTCAAACTAATCTAGTGCAATTTGTGTTGCCTAAATACTCTTGGGTAGAAGCTCGTCCTGGAGCATAGTTCACCTACCACAGATCACATCCTTGAAGAAAAGTGACTCTTCCTCTTCCAGAAGCTATCAAATTTTCATTAGCTTTTCAACTTGGAGTAGAAATTCCCACCCATTTCATCATCTCCATGCTGGGGTTTGTCTTGCTTGAGCTTCCTCAGGGTTTGTGTATGCTGTCATGCTTGATTTTAACATGTTTTTTAAAAATTTTATTTTAAAATTTTTAAATTAGATTTTCTATTCATTTTACATACCAACCACAGATTCCCCTGTCCTCCCTCCTCCTGCCCCCCCAGCCTTCTCCCCTCAACCCACTCCCCATTCCTACCTCCTCTGAGGCAAGGTCTCCCATGGGGAGTCAGCAGAGCCTGGTACATTCAGTTGAGGCAGGTCCAAGCCCCCTCTTCCTGCACCAAGGCTGTGCAAAGTGTCCCACCACAGGTACTAAGTTCCAAAAAGACAGCTCATGCACTACGGACAGGTCCTGATCCCACTGCCTGGGGGCCCCCTATACAGTTCAAGCCAAACAACTGTCTCGTCTATCCAGAGGGCCTAGTACAGTACCATGGGGGTTCATCAACTATTGGTCCACAGTTCATGCATTTTCTTTAGTTTGGCTAGTTGTCTCTGCACTATTTCCAGTCATGGTCTCAATATCCCTTGCTCAATGCTTCCCTCCTCTCCCTCATCAGCTGGACTCCTGGAGCTCCACCTGGGACCCAGCCGTGGATCTCTGCATCTATCTCCATCAGTCACTGGATGAGGGCTCCATGATGACAGTCAGGGTATTCAGCCATCCAATCACCAGAGTATGCCAGTTCAGGCACCCTTTCGACCACTGCCAGCAATCTATGGTGGAGACATCCCTATGGATTCTTGGGAACCCCCTCCAACACTCTGTTTCTCCCTATTCCCATGGGGTCTCCATTTATCATGGTATCTCTTTCCTTGCTCTCCCACACTGTTCCCATTCCAGTTCGAACCTCCCCCTCCCCTAAGCTCTCATCCCCCATCGCTTGCCCTCCATTTACCCCCATCATCCCCAGTTTGCTCATTTAGATCTCATCCATTTCTCCCTCACTGGGCAATCCATATGTCCTTCCTAGGGTTCTCCTTACTAGCTAGCCTCCCTGGAGCCGTGAGTTGCAGTCTGGTGATCCTTTGCTTTATATCTAGTATCCACTTATGAGTGAGTACTGTAGATGTAACCAACCTTCTTATTAAATAAGAAACACAGAACCAATGCAAAGAAGAAAGCCAAGAGGTCAGAGCTAAGAGCTAAAACCTTACCCTTCCTCCTGCAGTGGTCCTACCTCTCCGAACTCACTACCCCTGTGTTAATGTCTTTATATAGTGTTCCTGTTCTGCCTTCTCATTGGTTGTAAACCCAACCACATGACCGCGTCATCACGGCCTGTCTGTATAGGCCTCCAGGTTTTCCTTGCTTGGTATTGAGATTAAAGGCATGTGTGTCCAATAATGGCTGTATCCCTGAACACACAGAGACTTACCCAGCTCTGCATACCAAGTGCTGGGATTACAAGTGTACGCCACCACTGCCCTGCTTTCCTATGGCTTGCTAATAGCTCTGACCCCTGGGCAACTTTATTTATTAACATACAAATAACATTTTAATACAAATAAAATATCACCATATTTCCCCTTTTCTATTTTAATAAAAAGGAAAAAAGAAAAAGCTTATAACTAACATAAGAAAAACTATATACAAAAGTACAATAACTATATACAATATATACAAGTAATAAATACCTAAACAATGTCTAGTTCATTTGTATTTGACAAATTCAGAGAAAATAATTCCATTATCTATTCTATTGTATCTAATTCACTTTCTATCCTAATTAATCGTCAACTATAACTAATCTTCAACTCCCTCAGAGACCCAAGAAGGAAATAGTATTAGCTAACAAAAAATAAAAACAGGAAGTATATGCAAGCAACTTCCAAAAACTTGTGAGTTGACAGAAACAGCCAGCTGCCTGGACAATCATCTGAGGTTTCTCCGCAGTGTTGGGGCATCATCTTCAGCCTATAGGTTTAGCGTATCTGACAGACTCATTTGTGAAGTAGAATGTACACAAGGTCAACAGTTCAACCTCACATTGGGTGAGAGCAGTCTATATACCAGAAATACCTGAATTCCACTAGTTTCATGTCATGATTCAGGATTTTAAATTCTGGAAATTGTTGATGTTTTTTGAATTCAGCTGTCCATTCTTCTTGGCTATGTGTGTATGTGGCTTCATTTCAGCATCCTGTTCTTCTCCACATCCCTCTATTAAATGCCATTCTTCTGTTGGGAGGTGTGAGCTTAATTACTCTTCAAGAATAACTGTTTCAGCTACCTCCCCATTGCACATCAGAAGCCATCAGCCCACTGCCTGTTCAGCTGCCTTCGAAGAAAAGGGCACTGTACCTTTCCCAGATTGCGAACGCCACTTCAGGGATGGTGCTATATTGTCCTGGCCTCAGAAGATGCCTTTTGATAAAGCCATAACCACACTTGTTTTCACAAGAATCAGTAGTCCTTTGTTTCGTGTCCTGTCTGTCCTGTTTGTCAGCAGTTGATTCGAGGATACTTTGTTGTCCAGTGGCTAACTTTTGCTACAATGAAAGTTAACTCCAATTGCAGTTTTTTCAATGCCCATATTTTCTCTGAAGTAGATTGGTACTGTCAGGAGCCGACATGTCTCATAGTCATAACAAAAAAGAAAAATTTTCTAAGTTATTAAAACATTTTAAATGCCATATTCTGTAGATCTCTGAAGGGTTTGAAGATAACATGTCTATCTAAAATATATCTACTCAATCTTGAAAACATACCTAATATAACTACAAGTTCTATTATAATGTCTAACTACTAACTTTCATTTCTTTATATCCTAATAGTTGGTAATAACAACATTCAAGAATTAGAAAATTGCATTACATTGTTAAATGAATGGTACAATTACAAATATACACATAGCATTTTCTAACAATATCAATTTCAATATATATAATTTGTATACAATATAAAACAATCCAATCCAATGTAAAGTATTTACATTTTTTTCTTTCTTTCTTTCTCTTTTTTTTAAATAAGAACCTTAAATCTAATCTCCTTTGCTTAGCCCTTTTCCTCACCCTTTACAACAACTTGTAACCAACCCCCCTAATCAATGAAAATTATCCCAGACCCAAAACCCATTAAAAGACCTAAAAGACCAAAAAAACCAACCACCCCACACCACCTCTTTAGGAATGTGGGCGTCGTATTCTTGAAATTGCTTCCTGCTGGGTATGGGCGAAGTTATCTTTACCCTGAAAGAAAAATTTTAGGTTAATTGTCAAATTCTAGGAAAGGTAACTATATCCTTCGTTATCCAGTCTGTGTATAATGCCAAAGTTCAGGGTTTATCTCAAATCCTTATTCAAGTAGTCTTTGAGACTGGATCATCTCAGCTAGCGCTCTCAAAATTGCTCTGAGCACTTTGTAGTTCAAAGCTGATCTGTAGATGATGTTTGTCAGCTTAGTGATGTTATTATTGTCCACGTGAAATTGTTGTTGTTGTGGGGCCCCATTTTCTTCCTGGAGACTTCAGTTGATGTTAGGCCTGACCGTGGTTTCCTGCAAAAAACTGATAAGAGACTCGAACATAAAGACTATATATGCGGCTTTTTAGAATTAGTTAGTACTGTATATGACCATTTATATCTTAACAAAGTTTAAAATGTATATATATCTATATATATTAATCTTGTTAATTTTGGTATAAATTTCATACTTTAGGAAAAGTTTAAAGAATCAGAATAGAATCAAAGAGTTGAGATTAGTAATAGAATAGTCCCTTAATTAATTTGGCTTTTCTCCTGTCCCATAGCAGAAGATGGCTCTTTTCCTCTGGCATGATACAGGGAGTCTGTATTTTCTTTTTAACAACATGCTTGAGTTTAAAGAAGGAGCGAGCCATTCTCCAACTCCAAAGTCAGCTTTAAATTTTAATTGAACTGGGACTATTAGAAGTTAAATAGTGTTAAATCTTTAAAGAAAAGCAGAAACAAACATTTAGGAAGACGTAAAAATTTTTTAGATAACATACCCATACGCCATTTCACTCTGTTTCTTAGGATAGACGATTTGTCCCTTTTCTTCAGTTGTCTCATTTGTCCAGTGTTCTTCAGATTCCTTAACCTTCATTCTCCTAAAAGACAAAAACAAAAACCTTTCCCCAAGGTTTTTTGGGGATGTTCCTTTTTTGGCAAGTTATTATCTGATTAAATGAAAAGGCATATGTTACTGGTGTAAGTTAGTTTAAATTGGATGTTCATGATAGTTGATGAACTATCACCTCCTCTAATTAAGAGGTCTCTCTTGTTCAAATCGAACCTTTATCAATTTTGATGGTACCCACAGCTTATCTTCTCCTGTAGAAATAAAAGCAAAACCTCATCCCCAATGTAATACATATCCTGGTTTCCATTCTGAGGTCAGCACATCCTTAAAGTATATAGGTTGATTTAATTCTGTAGTTTTTTCTATTATCCAATGTCTCTCTGCAGCTGTTGTTCCTTTCTCATTGGTTGTAAACCCAACCACATGACCGCGTCATCACGGCCTGTCTGTAAAGGCCTCCAGGTTTTCCTTGCTTGGTATTGAGATTAAAGGCATGTGTGTCCAATAATGGCTGTATCCCTGAACACACAGAGACTTACCCAGCTCTGCATACCAAGTGCTGGGATTACAAGTGTACGCCACCACTGCCCTGCTTTCCTATGGCTTGCTAATAGCTCTGACCCCCGGGGAACTTTATTTATTAACATATAAATAACATTTTAATACAAATAAAATATCACCGTAGAGCACATACTATATTTGTCCTTCTGAGTCTGGGTTACTTCACTCAGGATGATATTTTTCTAGTTCTACTCTTTTGCCTGCAAAGCTCATGATGTCATTGTTTTTCTCTGCTGTGTAGTACTCCATTGTGTATATGTGCCACATTTTCTTTATCCATTCTTCAGTTGATGGGCATCTAGGTTGTTTCCAGGTTCTGGCTATTACAAACAATGCTGCTATGAACATAGCTGAGCATGTGTCCCTGTGGTATGATTGAACATTCCTTGTATCAATTACTGTCCTAGTTAAAACTTTCTTAGATAGTTCTATCTTGATCAGGAACAAAATTTGAATGAAACTTTTAAGAACAACAACAACAAAAAAAAAAATGATTTATTTTGAAATTTTGGCCATTAGTGTGTAATGTTCTATCTTGATAGTTTTATCAATTACATGTGGTTAAAAGATCTTAATCAGGATTGAGACACAAGAAGTCTTTAGTTTGTTCCACCAGTCTGCTCATCCTATGAGTAACTGAATCCTTTCAATCAAGTCTTTTGTTGTAGTTTCCTTTCTATTGGTATGATAAAACACTTTGAAGACAACTTGAGGAGGAAACGATTTATTCCTTCTGACAATGTAGGCATACAAGACAGGCACAAACTCAAGATAGGAAGGAGCCTAGAAGCAAAAACTGAAGCAAAAGCCATGGGAAGAGTGATACTTGCTTGTTATTAATGACACACTCAGTCTGCTTTCTTATACTATGCAGGACCACCTGCCCCTAGTGTGTTGAACCCTCCCACATCAATCACTAATTCTTAATTGGCTTTGAGGCCAATTTTATGGAAACATTTTCTCAGCTAAGATTTCCTCTTCCTCGATTACCCTAGCTTGTGTCAAGTTAACAAATCAAAAAAATCAAACACATAAAACAACCACCCAGCTACCTGTAAAGAAGAATCTTGATCTCAGTGTATTTTTCATATTTCCTCTAGTCTCTAGTCTAGCAATGAGTTCTTGCCAACCCAAGTGATTGCCCCCACTAGTAGTGGTTTTCAAATTAGCCTTATCAAAAATAAATTAGTATCAAAGACTAAAACAATATCTCATTTAGAATTGGTATACTTTACTGATTTATTTTCTCATACATTTTTGTCCATGTTCTTTTTGAAAACGTTATAATTGTGTTTGCTGTTGTGAGACAGATTTTGACTCTGAGCCCAGGTTTGCCCAGAACTACTGAATTTCTAGCTTCAATCCCAAATCCTGGGATTACTACCTTGGGCCACACTACATCTAACTTTTGTTTGATGTATTTCGTAGTTCAGAAAGCCTTGTGCCAAAACATAGAGCCATTTTCTATGCTACCTTCAGCAGCAGCCTTAGCATTTCCCAGAACATCTTATCTCTTTCACTTTGTTAATCTATTTAGATGAGCTGTTTGATAGTCTTATTATTAATTGTGTCATATTATCTATTTATTCATTTAATTTTATGTCTGTGTATGTATATGTTCTATGTGTATAAGTGTTCCTGTGTTGGAATGCATTTCTGTGTACATGTGAGGGAACACATGTATATGTCATAAAACCAACTTGGGTGTAGCTTAAAGAAATCCACTTTGGTTGAGATTGGGTTGTTATTTTGGTGCTGTGAGTCACAGGTTAGTTGTCCTGTCAGGTTTTGGAGAGCCTCCTACATCTGCCACCTGTCTCACTTCAAGAGCATTGGAACTACAGGCTCACATTATATGACCCTGTTTTGAGTGGCTTTTAATGGTTTGACCTCCAGTCCTCAGGCTTTGAAAGCAAGGGCTTTATTCCCTGAAGCATCTGTCCAGCAATTGTGCCATATTATATAAATTTTGGGTTATGAATTCTTTCCTTTAATTATTCTTTAAGAAGGAAAAAAATACAAGAGAGAGAGAAAGTGAGAAGACAGAATTTCAACTTTCAAAATATATTGATAGTGTGTGAAAACTACCTCTCACTCCCCAGCTGATTAATTCACAGTAGGTTATTTGATACTACCACAAACAAGTCCTTGTAACTGAAAAACCATACATGAAGTAATAAAAGTACATATCTTACATGTTTGAGGGGCTGCTGAAGGAGAGGATAATTATAAAATTGTTGACTTGAAGAAGTCACTGTTTAAATTAGTATTTGGCACTATTAGTGTATTAATTAGTGGATTATTTTTCCAAGATGATTTTCCCAGTTTCTACAAGGGACATATGTATCTTCCCAGTACATGCAAAAACATCCCCAAAGTGTTCTTTGATTGAGAAAATGTGAGGTATTCATTCACAGAAAATATTCCCATGGTTCACATGGAACCTCAAAGTGCTGAAGAGATCTGGATAAGCAAGAATGACAATAGAGGAATTACAATAGTTTAATTGACATGGTATTGGCATTGACAAAGTCATATAAACCAACTGAACAGAATAGAGGTCCCTGAAATAAAACTTCCTTACAGTCAACTAAATCTAGAGAAAGGGAACCATAAGCATGTGATGGAGAATTGAGAACCCCTTCAAAAGGTGGTTCTGAGTAAGCAAGTGATCCACATATAAAAGACTGAAAGATGTCTGATTCCTAATCCCCAAAAAATAAAGGAATCACATACCTAAATGTAATACTTGAAATCCTTTGCATGGTACATTGGATTTATATCATTCAGCATCTCCTCTCATCTTCTAATCCTCTGGTGTCTTCCCTTCACTTCTGGCCTCTTCAATTATTGCATACACACACACACACACACACACACACACACACACACACACACACACACCCCTACCTAATGAGTTCATTTAGTGTTGTTTATATATATAGGTACTTAAGGCTGTCCACTTGGGTTTGGATAACTATCAGGAGCACATTCCCTCAACATTTCTTTCATCAACTTTTGATTTCTTTTAGCTTTTCATCTAGGAGTAAAGCTTTTGAGTTTTCCCTACCCATGTTAGCATTTAGACTGGTATGTTTATTATACAGGTCTTATTTGTATAAGTATTTTGTTGATATTTCATGAGTATAGCTTCTATGTCTAAAAATTACTATCTAAATATAGATGTCCTGGTTTTCTGGCTCTTAAAATCTGCCTTCCCCCTTTCCCAAAATATTTCATGTATATATTGCAGAGAATAAGTGACTGAGAGATGCCTATCCTCTATTAATACTTGGAACTCTTAAAAGAATGAAAACATTCAGAAAATTCTTGGAGACATTGGTATAATCAATATTTTTTTTTCTGGCAAGTATCTCTAAAGCATAGGAAACAGATGAAAACATTGATACTTTTATCAAATCACAAAGCTCCTGCTGAGCAAAAGGAGCAAAGGAAAAATAGACACCCACAGAATGGAGAAAATGTGTACTAGTAGTTCATCCAACTCAGGATTAGCAACAAATAACAACTAATGTAAAAAAAAGTGCAATGATCTCAAATAGCCAATTTTAAAGTAGGAGGTATATATTGGATATATTTATGTACATGCACAAACACATAGGAACACGTTCAGGACTCTTATCATTGAAATCAAATCAAATCACAATGAGACTAAATCATACATTAGTTTGAATGGTTATCATAAAAAGGAAAGAAATATTAGAGGTGGTAACTTAGATGTGGAGAAATAGTAATTGATCTCTTTACTAGGAATGTAAATTAGTACAGCTATTGTGAAAATCAGTATCCATTCCAGTCAAAACCCCCCAAAAAATAATAAAGAAAACAAAATAAGACCAAACAAACAAAATAATAACAGGGGTTGACAAGTCAGCTTCAGTGAATAAATGCACATGTTGTCAATCCCGAGGACCTCATGTGATCTCCTCTATCCATATGTGTTATGATGCTGAAAATCAGAAGCTGACACTGAGATGTTGCAAGATAAAATTTTGCCAGCCAAACCATTATTACTATGCCCTACCACAAAGGCAGGGGTGCTTTTTATTTGTAAGTGATTACAGATTAGAAAAAGTGGAGAATTTTGCAATTATTTTTATGATCATGGGAAAAGTATATGTGTAGGTTTATAGTCAGACAGTTTCCAGAACATACCTTGAAACAATAAAAACAATTTATAATGTGTAAGTCACAAGATTATAAAGGAAAATGAAAAAAACAAAAACAAGTTGACCTTTAGCTGAGGATATGATTGGAAAGGAGAAAGACACCATAAGGAACAATATAGAAATAATTCAAAGTCTAACATTATCTAATCACAACAACAAAAAAGGGAAAAATGGAATTAGCTGACCCTTAACAGTAAGGGCTAATGACAGAACAGACTTCTGCTAGTTAGCCTCTGACCTCCAAAATTTCATGTGGCGTGTGCACACCAACACGCTCCCCCACAAATATAATAAAGACATGTAAAAAATACTCAAAAATACATCTAGTGTATGATTCAGCTATCCAGACTTGGGGTATATGTTCAAAATATTGTATCAGATTAACAAAGAATTCCTGAATACCTATTGTCTTGTAGTACTATTCTCCAAAACACCAAAGACCTGGAATCAGTCCATGTGGTCTTTATCAGATGAATAAAGAAAATGACACACACGCATATGCTTGTGATTGTACACACACCTGTGCACCCACACACAAAACACACATACAATAATTAAGGAAAAATGAAACTCTGCCATTTACAGCACAATGAAAAAGACTAGAAGTTATATGTTAAGTGAAGTAAGCCATGACAGAAAGACAAATACCACAGCTCTTTCATATGCAAAAACAAAAAAAATTATTAACATGACTATAGAATAGTGAGATCTAGAAGTATGTGTGGGTGGGGGGGGCGGAGTATAGGCATGTGTTGGGATTGTAGAATAAGTGTGAATGAATTTGATCAGTTTATACTAATTCTTATATTGAATCCCATTGATATGCACAACTAACATGTGTCAGGAAACTCTAAAAAAAATTTTATCCAAAGTAAATCAACCAAAGCACCAATAACTTGAAAAACATGGTTTTATTTCCCTGTGATATCCTGAACAAGAGGCTTTCAATATGTAGATTTGAACACAAAAGTATACACTATAGGTCAAACTATGATATAATCTCTAACCTTGGGAACCATGTTAGAGGAGGGGCTGAGAAGTAATACAGAAGGCACATTAGGAGATTAATTCATGTCCAAACTCAGTGTTATGTTGATGTCAACAGGCAAAAGAAATGTGTGAACCTAAGCCTGGGCACTGTAAATGTGATAAAATGTTCTATGGAATACTTTAGTATTATTGTGAAATGTGATAACTAACATACATTTAAAAAAGTTTTTCACCTAATTGTACTTAAAACTAGTTGTCCTTTTAAAATGTCTTTTAGTCTAAGATTTTCTGAATTTGTCATTGAAATTCTAAATGAGCTGGTGAAGTGTTTGAGGGTATAAGATTCAGACTGTGCAAGTTCAGGTCTTAGCTCCATTACAGTCTAGGGCACTAGATCAAACAAGCTAACTCTGTGCTTTCATTTCTTACCTCTGAAAGAAAGTTACAGTAGTGTTCTCTTAATGTAGTAGAGAAAAAAAGCAATTATTAACTTGTCAGGAGCTAAGTGTTTAAATGTGCCCCCATAAGGCTCATTTTGAAATTTCATCCCATAGCAAGGTATTCCAGGTGGGATGAAGTAGAGCTATGAAGAGGTGACCAGAACACAAGGACTGTGGCCTCTTGTAGCAATTAATCTACTCTCAGTCTTAGGGATTCATAGATAGTAAACATGTAGCATTGCCTTTCCTACAATGGCAACTCTCTGCAGTGTGTTTGCCTGGATTCATAGACAGTAGACATGTATCATCACCTTTGTTACAAAGGCAATGCTCTGTAGTGTGTTTGTCCTGTTTTGCTGTGTTCTCCATGGTATTTTTTTTTAGAACATTCACATCTAACTTTTGTCTACTGTAATGGGAAATAAAAGAGGCAAGATCAGGGGTACTTGGTATATACACAAAATGATCCTGTTTGCCCATCACCCTATAGACAATCATCTGTGACATTCTTGAAAATAAGGCCTTGAACTCAGGACAAGTTTCAGATTAGCATTGAGAAAGTCATTTCTAATCAGTGGAAAGAAAGAGCTATGCAGAATAAAAACCTCTGCTATATCCTTTTAGAAGAGGAAATTTTGTAAAAGGAATATGCATTTACATGTATGTTTCATTTAAAAGATGTACAAAATATTGAATGCGTGGGTTTCCTAGTTATCTGCCAAAGAAAGGTGTAAATAAATATGGGCTTTGTTTTCTAAAGGGACAGGGACTCTATGTGAACATATGCACATATCACAAAGCTAATGATTAGAGTTTATTTTTTATCTTTTATACATGTAAACTATGTTAACTTAAATAAGAGGGTTAATTAGTATCTGTGCCTGCTCTCGGACTCTTTTTCTACTATCGAGTTACCATGCACATCTTCAATGTGATGGTTTTTGTTATATCTTATTATATTTTTGACATGCTTGGTTGTTATCTCTAAGATTTTATATCTGCTTAAATATAAGGCCAAATCACTGCACATAGGAAGCTGTTCTTAGTTTTTTCAAAGTATCTTACACATAAGTAAGTATCAGTTATCAAAGACTGTTAAAAAAATGACAAAATGGTTATACCCACAGAATTAGAAGGAAGAAAATATGAATCTGCTTGTGTGGTACACCAGACTTCTAGATAGAACATTGGACAAGAAAGAAAACATGAGTGAATGCCGATAATGCGTAGGCAAATGAAACTAGTGAATCAAGATGCATGCATCCTCCTAACTGCAGTACACTGTTAATGAAATATAAAGAAGGACTTGATAGTCATGAAGGTGAATAATGAATGTGACAGCATATGTCCTCAAACATCAAAAACCTCCCATCTCTGCCTCTCAACTACAGAGGCAGTATAGAACAGAATCCGGGGGTTAGCTCTCCCTATCAAATTGAATATGTTACTACCTTCTTCACTCAAAGCAAATCCATTTATTGAATGGCTCCCAGATGTGTCTCTATGAAGGAACTGCAGGCTTTTATGACAGTGAAATGTTCTTTAGTTGAGTGGACTTCAAGAGAGCGACTTAACCTTTGATAAAATATACATTACCCCCCAAGATAAGCAAGTCATTAATGGGATGGAAATACTAGTACAATAGTCATAATTCTTTTTTTAATTATTGATCTTTCTATGTAGGAGTTCTGATCAATGATTAAGTGGACACTTTATCTGATTCCCTGAAGATGACTCTTATAAAAGGAAAAGTAGAATAACAGTCCATGTCAGTAAGCCCTACAGTCTGCTTCCATCATTGAATACAGTAGATATTCAATGGCACAGAGCTTGCATCACCTTTTCTACCCCTCTTCCTCATATTTAAAAAAAAGACAGTGTTTCTTTTTAGGGAGGAAATGCCTTATTTGATGGAATGCAAGCTACAGGGAATAGATTAGTCAACACAGATATCTTCATTGCCTTTGTTTATCCTGGGCAATGAAGATATCTGCGTTGACTAATTAAACCAACTCTACCCAATTAGTAGGTCTCTCAAACATGCTTCTTCTTTGAGCACTTTATCTCCAAATTCTCCTCCCACTTAGAACAGCGATCTAGCGATTGAAGGTACAAGAGCGTAGATGTCCATCAATCAGAAGGAATAATCATCTTAAAATAGATGTTTGAACTACAATGAGTTCTCCAATATGAAGCAGAATCTTTTAGAACCTTTGGGTGATGATCTTATTGAGTGATGGTGATGATCTTTTTGTTCTTCATCAATTTCTAAGACATCCCACTACATTAATTCTTTTGACTGGTTAACCCATGGCTAATTTATTTCCTATATTATATTCTGCATTATTTTTCTACAATTGAATAGCAAATCAAAAGATAGACTCCAGGCTTAAAATGTGGTTGTTTACTCATACTTTCCATAGGTACGATGAACAGCTTGGTTCCATGGACTATTTCCCCATGATATCAAAGGCTGAAATGAAGGTGTTATCCCCCTAAGCTCCTTAACTGGAGGCTTTTTGGGGAAGACCTATGCCATTCTACTTTATTGCAATTCTAGGTGACTAAAAAATTACTCTGTCCTATTTCATGAGTGAGGTTATCTTTCATTTCCAGGTTTTCCTCAAGTTGCTCCTCAGTGTCTCATGAATTTAAGAAAGTCTCTGTGACATTGTGCTTGTCCTGTGTCTTGTTTCATACATTGTGTTCATATCTTATGGATGCTGCTGTGGTTATCATCATCAATGTCCCCCAAAATATCTGTACCAAAGCCTTGATTACCAGCCTGTGACATTGCCAGGAAGTGTTGGAACCTTTAGGAAGTGGAGCCCAATGGAAGCATGTTAGGGCCCTTGAGATATATACTTACACATTTGGGGAGATATTGAGTCTCCAGGTTGATTTGATCTTCTCTTTGCACCAAGCAATGAAAAGATGACTAACACCAGAACTTGATATTAGGAAATGATATAAGTAAGGAGGGTCCTATTAATGCCTATATTTAATTTTCTGTGCTTCTGGGACGTGGTGAGATCTGTAGGATATAGATCCTAATGCAAGAAAATTAAGTGGTTGTCGAAAAGGAACAAGCCATTCAATGGGATACTGAGATACAATCCATTTCCTCTCCCCCTTCTCTTTCTGTCTCCTGTCCCTGTCTTGATGGAAGTGTTGTTATAGGCTCAAAGCAACAGTGGCTGCAGGTGGAATCCTCTGAAATCATATATCAGAAATGACTACCCTTATAAGTTACTTGCTTCAGGTACTTTGTTACAGTAGTGGAAAGTTGTCCACACCCCTAGCAAGAAGATCTCTGTTGGTGGAAGTTTCCCTGTGTTGGTGGAAGTTTCCCTGTGTTGGTGGAAGTTTCCCTGTTGACCACCTGCTCTCAAATAACCAGCAGTTGCTTCCCAAATAGCTAACTCAGAGACTTAACATAAATTATAAATGCTCAAACAGTAGTTCAGGCTTGTTACTACCTAACTCTTACACTTAAAACTCATACTTCTTATCTATGCTTTGCCACATGGCTCATGGCTCATTACCTCATTTTCTACATGCCCTGATGGTATCTCCTCTGACTCTGCACTTCTTTCTTATCATTCTCAGTTTGACTTTACCACCTAACTTTATCCTCTTTAGCTATTGGCCAGTAAGCTTGTTTATTAAACTAATCATAGCAATATATAGTCACATAGTGTACAAAATGATTATTCCACAGCAGATCTGTCCCAATTGTGGAGACATATCCAGTACAATCTTTGTAAGCCCAGAGTGTCTATACTATAGAGGCTTCATTATCCCTATTTTTCTAGACTGTTCCCTGAAAAGCACCACAGGCTGGCTACTAAATTTAATGTGTAAACTTTTTTAGGTGTTCTTATAATATAGTTCCAAACCATTGTGTGTTAGGGTTTCAGTTTTATATACAAACAAGAATTACATTTCTTGGGCATGAACACAGAAGAGCTGGCCCTACACCTCATTGGCTGCAGTACTCAGGAGAGTAGTCCCCTTTCCTCGCCAGCACAGTAGAGCTGACCCTGGTGGTGTGCGTGAGGGTGAGCTAGGCCTGTGGGCATGAGCACTAGAGAACTGGCCCTGTCCTCTCCTGTGCAGTGTGGGAGAGCTGGCTCTAAAGTTGTGAGAGTGGATAAGCTGGTCCTGCCCTTTACCTGAACAAAGTAGGAGAGCTAGCCCTAGTGGCATGGGCACAGGAGAACAGGCAGCCTGACCAGCTCAGCTACCACCACCCAGGTCCAGAGCCAGGGATTTGAGTTGGCCCACCTCAACATCTACCCCATTCGAAAACTGCTGTAACCCATGAGGTGCTGGCCTTAGAGATCCAAAGCTGCATGAACACAGGGCAAAAACAAGATAGCTGAGAGAAGTCCTGGCACAGCTTCAGTATTGATAATGCAGCAGAAACCAGAGTCCTCAAACCAGACAAAAGACTCATTGCAGTACACATTAGTAAAGTTACTTGGGCAAAAGGGTAGAGTGGGTGATAACCATGACACAACAGTTCTACTTTGAGACTTTTTTTTAAATTTTTTATTTTTATTTTGCAATACAATTCAGTTCTACATTTCAGCCATGGATTCCCCTGTTCTCCCCCCTCCCGTCCCCCTCCCATTCCCCCCAGCTCACCCCCCATTCCCACCTCCTCCAGGGCAAAGCCTTCCCCGCAGACTGAGATCAACCTGGTGGACTCAGTCCAGGTAGGTCCAGTCCCCTCCTCCCAGGCCGAGCCAAGCGACCCTGCATAAGCCCCAGGTTTCAAACAGCCAATTCATGCAATGAGCACAGGACCCAGGCCCACTGCCTGGATGCCTCCCAAACAGATCAAGCCAATCAACTGTCTCACCCATTCAGAGGGCCTGATCCAGTTGGTGACCCCTCAGCCATTTGTTCATAGTTGATGTGTTTCCATTTGTTTGGCTATTTGTCTGTGCTTTATCCAACCTTGGTCTCAACAATTCTCACTCATATAAACCCTCCTCATTCTCGCTAATTGGACTCCCAGTGATCCACCCAGGGCCTAGCCATGGATCTCTTCATCCAGATCCCTCAGTAGTTGGATGAGGTTTCTAGCATGACAATTAGGGTGTTTGGCCATCCCATCACCAGAATAAGTCAGTTCGGGCTGTATCTCGACCATTGCCAGCACTCTGTATTGGGGGTATCTTTGTGGATTTCTGTGGGCCTCTCTAACACTTTGCTTCTTCCTATTCTCATGTGGTCTTCATTTACCATGGTCTCTTATTCCTTGTTCTCCCTCTCTGTTGTTGATCCAGCTGGGATCTCCTGCTCCCCCAAGCTCTCTTTCCCTCGACCCTTGCCCTTCATTACCCCCCACTCATGTCTAGGCTGTTCATGTAGATCTCTTCCATTTCTCCATCATTGGGCATTCCCAGTGTATGCCTGTCAGAATGGCTAAGATCAAAAACACTGAAGACACCTTATGCTGGAGAGGATGTGGAGCTAGGGGGACTCTCCTCCACTGCTGGTGGGAATGCAAGCTTGTACAACCACTTTGGAAGTCAATATGGTGCTTTCTTAGAAAATTGGGAATCAATCTCCCCCAAGATCCAGCTATACCACTCTTGGGCATATACCAAGGAATGCTCAACCATACCATAAGAGCACTTGTTCAGCTATGTTCATATCAGCATTGTTTGTAATAGCCAGAACATGGAAACAACCTAGATGCCCTTCAACTGAAGAATGGATAAACAAAATGTGGTACATATACAATGGAATACTACTCAGCAGAGAAAAAACAATGACATCATGAGGTTTGCAGGCAAATGGATGGATCTAGAAAAAGTCATCCTGAGTGAGGTAACCCAGACTCAGAAAGACAAACATGGTATGTACTCACTCATAGGAGGATACTAGATGTGGAACAAGGATGATTGGACTGCTACTCACATCACCAGGGAGGCTACCTGGAAAACAGGACCCCAAGGAAGACTTTTTTTAATTCTCATTTTTAATTTTTTTGTTTTGTTTTGGGGGAGGTTTCATGAGCAGAGGGCAGATAATGAGGGACATGGAAATGAGTGCAATTGGGGTGCATGATATGAAATTCACAAAGAATTTATGAAAGGTAAAAAAAAAGAAAAAAATTTCTAATACCACATTTTCTGTGAGTGTTTCACTGAAAAGTGTCCAATCATTTGATAAGAGAAAAACAAAAGATTCTGTATGTTAGTATATTTTACCTAAAGTATAAAATTAATGATTAGCATATAGATGTAAACATCAAGGGAGCAGGGCTTGGGCAATAGTTCACTTATATTTACAGTAAGTGTAATCTTCACCCCTTATCAAGTAATATTTTTTAACAGTCAGTGACTGCTGTGGGATGGTCTGTATGTCAAATGTGTTGCTGATTGGTCAATAAATAAATCACTGATTGGCCAGTGGCTGGGCAGGAAGTATATGCGGGACAAACAGAGAGGAGAATTGAGAGAACAGGAAGCTGGGTGAGAGAGACACTGCCAGCCGCCATCAGGACAAGAAAGATGTAAAGTACCGGTAAGCCACAAGCCACGTGGCAAGGTATAGATTTATAAAAATGGATTAATTTAAGCTGTAAGAACAGTTAGCAAGAAGCCTGCCACGGCCATACAGTTTGTAACCAATATAAGTCTCTGTGTTTACTTGGTCGGGTTTGAGCGGCTATGGGACTGGCAGGTGAGAGAGATTTGTCCTGACTGTGGGCCAGGAAGGAAAACTCTAGCTACAAGTGACCATTACAGAAAAAAACACAACCAATCAAAACTCAGTGTTGTAAAGCCAAGTCCCAGGGGACACATCTATAACACAACTCCTATACCTAAGGTTCATAAATCATTGCAAAATATGGTGGGAAGATTGTAAGAGCCAGAGAAACAGGTACTTTGCTGTGAGTCTGTGTTTCCCAGTAATGTCAGAAGCTCCAAACATAAAATCTTACCAACATGACTGCCTGAAAATGATCCAAACGAACAAGAACAATAAACATGCTAACATGGATGGGAAAATGCCTAAAAGGCCTCAACCCTATACAAAGCACTACAAGCAACTAAGAAATGTTTAGAATAGGAGAAGTATTTTTCCTCAGGGAAGAGCATACCAATTGGTTATCTAATGCCAAGTGGTCAGCCCTGAAAACATACAAACAAGAAATATTACATAGAATAAACAGACTGTATTTATGTACATCCATCCATGAATTTCAGAGTATAAGGAGGTGTATATGACAGGTTAGAAGGTAGGAAAAGGAAGAGGAAAATGATAAAAATTATATATTTATAATCTAAAACATAAATTATTAAAAATTAGTTTGGAAAGCTGTCCCAGATATAAACACACTGATCTATTTACACTGCCTGCATATTCTAAGAGCACAAGGACTTTCTGTACAATGATACTTTCAATTACTTTTCATATTGTTGAGCTCCTATACTAGGCTGTAAGCTCCTTCTACCTAGCATCTACATAATAGTAAAGAAGAGGTAAAAGGTTTCTTTGTGAAACTTGTTGAAAGAATAAATTGGTCTGAGGATAAGAATACCTGTTGTATATCATCAGGAATCTAAGTACTATTTTCCCAACAATAAACAATGGACAATGACTGTAACTGCCGTTTCTTAGACATAAGGATTAACCAAGTATGGCTTTCCAACAAAATCTTTTCCATAAATACACCACCATTTAATATGGACTAGCAGGCAAACACACACACACACACACACACACACACACACACATACACACACAAAGAGTGAGAGAGGAGGAGAGAGAGATAACACACATATACAACACAACACACACTATTTGTAAGAAAACATAAAGCAACAATGTACAGGCAATGAGAGTGTGGTGACACCACAATATTAACATGTGACATAACAATTCCACTTCTGACATAACAGAATTGAAAGCAGGAAATCAACTCTGTATACTATGTCTGTAGAAGAACTATTCACAGCAATAATAAAAAGATAAAAGTAATAGGGGTGCTAATTAATGAATGCATGGAACAAAATGTGGCAAATACATGCAATGCATTATTGTTCCTCAAAATAAAAGTACATTTCATCACAAGCTAAAAAATGTGTGAGTGCTTAAAGTATTATGCTAAGTTACTAAGACAGTCATGGATAATGAATATGGTAAATTTCCCTTATTTTAAACATAATGTTAGCATAAATAGAATCATAAAAACAGAATTAAAACATGGATAAGCTGGTCTCAGGTTAAGAGTATAGGGAATACCGTTCATCTGCCATATAGTAGAGTAGGCAAGGGAGAGATGTCCTCTGCCTTCCTCTGCTTCTCATTGACTGTGACAAGTGGGAGAGCTAGACTTGAAATCATGAAATTGGGAGAACTGGCACTGTCCTCAACCTGCAACAGCACTTGGGAGAGCAGAGCCTGCACCTCAACTGGGCAGCACATAGAGCTGACCCTGTTGGCAAGGTCTCAGGCACAGGGACCATGAGAGCCAAAGGACTTACCCCACTTGCCTTCTGCCATGTGGTGGCATGGGTGAGGAAAAAATGCCTTCCCTCCCCTCACCCCTTGCCACCTACAGCAGGTGAGAGAGCTGGGCCAAGGACCAGGAGTGAGAGAACTGGTCCTTCCCCTCACTAGCTGCAGCACAGGGAAGAACCCGCACCTTGCCGAGCAGCACACTGGAGCTGACCCTTTTGGCAGGGGCACAGGTGAGCCCCGCCCTGTGGGTGTGAGAGTAGAAGGGCTGCTCCCACCCCGTCCCTCATAGGCCGTGGGATGGCAAAGATAAGGGAAATAGGCCCTCTCCTCATATTCCTTACCACCTGTGACAGGCAGGATAGCCAACCTTGGGGGCATGAGAACAGAAGAGCTGGCCGTGCCCCTCATCAAGGGCAGCAATCTAGAGAATGGTCCCTGCACCTCACCTGGGCAAAAGAGTAGAGCTGGCCCTGGTGGTGTGAGTGCAAGTGAGTTGGACCCTGGGATGTGGTAACAGGAGAACTGGCCCCTATGCTTGCTGTCTGCTACATTCAGTGAGGTAGGCAGGGTAGTGCTGGAGAGCTTGCCCAGGAGGTGGTGATGAGGGAAAGGTGGTAGGCTGACAAGCCTAGCTACCACCCAGGCCCAGAACCAAGACTACAAGGTAGCCCACCCCAATACCCACCTCATCTGTGAACTGCTGGAGCATGTGAAGGGACCGCTTCTGCAGGTCCAAAGCTACAGGATCTCCACGACACAAGGCAACAATAGGATATTCAAGAGGACTCCCAGTAAGGATGCAGTATCAAGGTTGTAGCAGAAGCCAGAGGCCTCGAACCAGACCAATGACTCATTGCAACGAACACTTATAAGTGAAGATGTATGGACTGAAGAGTATACTATGTGACTTTGCGTCATACCAGAGCTTCCCTGTCTAGATTTATTTGTCTGTTTTTAATTTGCTTTTGTTGTTGTTGTTATTTTTGTTTTGTTTTGTTTTGCTTTGCTTGTTCTTTGGCTTTACTTATAAATCTTGTTTTGTGGAGGAGGTTGCAAGTGCAGAGGTTGAAAGCAAGATGAGTGGGATCGGGATGCATGATATGAAATCCACAAAGTTTCAATAATTTTTTTTTTAAAGAGTATGGGATCCATGGCTAGGCCCCGGGTGGAGCTCTGGGAGTCCAATTAGTGAGAAAGAAGAGGGTTTATATGAGCGAGAATTGTTGAGACCAAGGTTGGATAAAGCACAGGGACAAATAGCCAAACGAATGGAAACACATGAACTATGAACCAATGGCTGAGGGGTCACCAACTGGATCAGGCCCTCTGAATGGGTGAGACAGTTGATTGGCTTGATCTGTTTGGGAGACATCCAGGCAGTGGGACCGGGTCCTGTGCTCATTGCATGAGTTGGCTGTCTGAAACCTGGGGCCTATGCAGGGTCGCTTGGCTCAGCCTGGGAGGAGGGGACTGGACCTGCCTGGACTGAGTCTACCAGGTTGATCTCAGTCCGTGAGGGAGGCTTTGCCTTGGAGGAGGTAGGAATAGGGGGTGGGCTGGGGGGAAGGTGAGGGGAGTGGGAGGGGGGAGAACAAGGGAATCCGTGGCTGATATGTAGAGCTGAACTGTATTGAAAAATAAAAAAAAAGAAAAGAAAAGAAAAAGAGTATAGGGAATTACTATTTAGGAGATACATTATTTCAGTCTGGGAAATTGAAAGAGGTCTGTGTCTACATGATAGTGAAGGGTATAGAACACTGGGTATGTTCTTTTTGTCTATTTGAGAAGACTCAAGTCAGTAATTAAATACTATGCATATATTACTAGAACTAAAATAATATCACTTAAACATAAAATATCATTAAAAATGTAAGAATACTAGGAATAGTAGTAACAAAATTACAGTTGATTCTCAACTGACTCAACCTTTTTCAAGGCAGATTTCTCATCTTCCCCTCCACTTTCACCCATCTCGGCTAAATTCTCTGTATTTCTACATAATAAGTAAGGATGAGATGATCAATTTCTTAATAAAACATGTCCAACATGTTGAGATGTTTGGGGCTCATCCTTGATAAGGGTACTTTATAAACTGGCAATGTAGAAATTGTTGCTGGAGTTAAATTAAGAAAAAGCAGATCTATGAGAGGCTTGGGGGCTCTTCCAAAGGCTCTTTACTATCATTCTGCATATTCATACACTCGTTAAATGTTCTTCACATTGTTAGTAACATCCCACACTGACACCCTATCATTAGATTGCTCAAGAAGAAAAGCTTAATAACACTGAAATTTGAAGTTTAAATTTCCTGATTTTCCACATGAAATAACTTTTGAGTTATTTAAACATAAGCTAAGACAGTCTGGGGAATTATATGAAACAAATATTGAGAGAGAATTCAGTTAAGTAGAGTTAATCTGCCCAGGAATGCATAGCAACAGATATTTAATCACCAAATATCCAGTTAAATCACATTCAGACACTGGTAGAAATTGAGCCTAGACAGCTTCCTTAACTTAGAGGACAGTGTAATACATAAGCCTTTAATACCCTTATGCTAGTTACCAGACTTAAGACTTTGGCACCGTTTTCATGATAAAATCCTTTTCCTTATTGAGATGTGTAATGCACTAGTCAGTACAAGGCATTTGTAAGTCAACTAAACACACAGAAATAGTCCTCTCATCTTGAGGAAACATGAATAGTGACATTTTAAAATCTGATGTTGCCACTTTTGTTATGCGGTTATGAGGTTATATGAAACCTCCTTTGTCAAGAATGATTAAAAAATAATAAAAACAAAAAACATAGGAGTGTGCCATCAACCTTTAATATTTGAGATTGCTACAGTCTAGGATTTCCATGTATTTACTTTGATTCTTAAAAAAAAAGAGATTATAAATGATTATTCCACATCAGTCAAATTATAATAGAGTAACCCTATAGCTTGTGTTCCTACTAAATGGAATAGAAATGGTAAATTTTGATCTGATACCTGTCATGTAAAAGTTACAAAGCAATCTGCATCAATAGTTCAAGAAATTAAATAAAATCATTTATCTTAGCAACATTCCAGTAAGTTATACAGCTTATTGAGTAAAGTCAAGTCCATGAATGGTTTAAAATTAAATTAATTGTTCAAAACAAAATTATATAAATAATACAGTCTCTTATATGGTTTACTATCAGAAATATTATAGAAAAGCTTGCACACACACACATACACACACAAACTTAAATATTTATCCCAAGGTAAGCAATTTATAGAATTAAAATCCCTCTGAAAAAACAATATAGCAATTTATTTTATCAAGCAACACTTAATAAGCTAAAAAGTTTACTTCTGAATATCTATAGTCTCTAATGCCCTTTATGAACGAGCAAAAGAAAAATCTAATTTCTTGCAGTCAACCTGGTAAACATAACTGTATATGTGTTTTATCACTTCAGAGACCACCTATTTTCCATAAAATAAAGAGTTACTGTTTCAAATTGTGTAGGTTAGGGTGTTTAAATAACACAAGGAACAGAAGAATTTGCAATGGTTGCTTTAAAGAGTACTAAGATATAGTGACATACTGGAAAATATTCATTTGATTTCTTTCCTTGTTTGATAGCACACAGTTCCTAATATCCTTAGAAATTTTAAACCTTTAATATGACTATCAATGAGCCAAATTATCACTGAAATCCCCCCAGGTACCTTTAGGACTAAGGCTGATCTCCAAAAAAGACCAAGGCATCATTAGACTTTCAAATTTAGAGAGGGGTTGAATATTGACTTGATTACTCATGACCACTGATTGGATTGTAAGCAAGGTTACCATTAAAATACAGAGTGGTACTGAAAATTTCTATGTAATTGAATATGTGGAGGCTATTAGAGAAAAATGCACCCACGAAAGTCATGGATGCTCCATGAAACTTCTCAAATCCTCACCCCAGTCAACTCTTTTGTCTTGCTGTTCTCTGAGTGTTTCAAATATTCTTCATGATACACCAGGAAGTACTTTCTTGAGATCTCTGAGGCTTCCTAGCAGAATAAACACAAAGAGAGTGTTGTAGTATCACCCTATTGAAAGGTCATAGTTAAAAAGTACAGTTAACACAACCTGGGCCATGTAGCTGGCATATGAAATAGTATTTATTGCAGAACTGAGCCTTTAACTTCCACAAGATTGATAGCCTTAGAGTTGACTTGTATTGTGGAATACTCACTATGTGTCCTGGAGACTTACAGGTGTGTAAGGAAATAATACTCTCATATCTGCACCGGATTGGTAGTGATGAGTGGTGTGTTTATGGTGGATAAACATTTTTCCTCTACTGTTTCAGTTTAAATGATCAAGTTTGACTGGATAAGTGTCCAGCATTCAACAATGTGTTATTAGGTGTTTGACGATTAGTTTGTTTAAATTCATGTTTAGTTTTGTTAAAATTTATGAAACTTAGCCAGGCGGTGGTGGCGCACGCCTTTAATCCCAGCACTCGGGAGGCAGAGCCAGGCGAATCTCTGTGAGTTCGAGGCCAGCCTGGGCTACCAAGTGAGTTCCAGGAGAGGCGCAAAGCTACACAGAGAAACCTTGTCTCGAAAAAACAAAAAACAAAAAACAAAAAAAAAAAAAAAAAAAAAAAAAGAAAAAAAGAAAAAAAAATTATGAAACTTTGAATACAGGAAAGCAAATTTAAAAAGTCATCATTTATTTTTGATTAGCAATCATGGTGTTGCTTTACCTAAGGATTTTTTTTCAAGGTAAAACTCATTTTTTATTAAAAATACATCTATAACACAACTTGTACTTAAGACTAACAGAATATTATAAAGAAGGAAAGAAGAAAGATTGTAAATGTCAGAGGACTAAGAAATCTGCTGTAAGATTATACCTCCTAGAAATAACAGCTAACTTACATCCATGATATCTCAACAATATGTTTACCTACATAAGACCAGAGTAGTGACAAAAACCTAGCAGCAACCACTGACAGTTGACAGAGAGAGAATTAGCTTCTCCCAGGAATTAGCTTTCCCCAGGGATGAGCCACCCCATTGTTTAGACAATTGCAATGTTCAGTCCTTCCATCACAGAAACACAAACCACATTAAATTGATTGAGTGGGTTTTATGCACACATTAATGTATATGTGTATGTATCTTTAATAATCAATGGAAAAGAGGACATTAATCTTAGATGAATGAGGGGTGTGGGATAGGCTAGAAGAAAAGAGGAGGAGGATAAAGAGTGCAATTGTATTTTAATAAAATTAAATTTTAAAATGTAGCATATTAAAATTTTCAGATCAACTCAAAAGAGTATAAACAAGAAAGAATAGCCCTGTGTATACAAATAAGAAATCCTTACATTCCTTCTGTGCTTCAAAAGTATCCTCTGATTGGTTAAGTAGTAGTCAGCTCAGCTTCACGTTTCAGTGGCTGGGCTTAGTCTCTCACTCTCTTCTGGGACGAAAATCGATATGCAGGTTAGAAAACTGTAAATAGCTCAACCAGAACAAGTGCAATCTAGTTTGAAGGAGGAAAGCACAGTAACTAAGTCCAAAGAAAATGTGGGAAAACTAATGATAATTCCAAGTTAGGTATGAAATATGAAACATTTTTCTTGTTTAATGTCCTTTAGAAAAACAGTATGAATAAAGAGTTTAAAATGTATGTTATCTTGCATAAGAGTGTGTGTGGGGGGAATCTCCTTATAATTCACTGTGTTTAATAGAATAAGATTCCAAAATGAATTCAATCTGGAGGTTTCTCTTCCTCTCTTATTTACGAATCTTCCAGCTGTAGAGATACACAGCATTATTTTCTGGTCAAGATCTATATAGAATGAACTCTTGTGCCAATATAATAGAATTGTATTTTCAGTGAAAGAAATAATTGCAGCTACCAAATAGTGGCAGTGTGACTATTGGTTTCTTTATGCAGTGGCTATTATAGACAGTAAAAGAATGTATTTTTACTAATATGTGGTTTTCTTTTTTTATATGAATATTAGCAGACTATGTGAAAATTCTAAATGTGACAGCATTCAGTTATGATAACTTTCATATCATGGAAAATTTCTTTTGAAAGGAAGCAAGAAATATACTGGAATGATAGGGCATAAATAAAAAAAGGATATCAGTGAATTATTTCTTGTCTCCCTTGATATGGACTCAAAATATCATGATATTATATTGTAGTATATATGTACTAGTGTACACACACAAATAAATACACACAGAGATGCAGATAGATACTCTTATTTAACCTAGATTTATAAATGTTTTTAATTTATCATCAATAATGATTTATAGGTAAGTTTTGATTTTTGTCATGACAAAAGGGACATCCCTATAGAAGAAACAAAACATAACATAGGTGAAAATGGAAATTATCTTCTTTCTAAAATTAAATCCATCCACTGAGTATGAACAAAGGAAAGCTTTGTTTAAAATATTTCTGAATGAAGACTAACAGGTTTACAAGTTTACTTTAATGGGTGAATGGGGAGAGGTGTCTTCAACAGCACACCTATGTAGTTCCCATGATCAGGGTTAATTAAGGAACAGGACATAGAGGACAGAGAAATGGAGACCACCCTGATTTCTGTAAGATGATTGGAAAGGTAAGGCTGGTCTTCCTGTTATCATTCTGTTTTTGACACAAGAAAGTTTATCTCCAATGCATGAATCACTGGAAATTCTTCAGATGTCCTCTTAAGAACAGCACCTGTCCCAGAGAGCTGACAAGACAGCTTGGTTCTATCACTGGGAATCTTTGGAAAGAAAGAACATATAAAGAATAGACAAATAAGTTCTCCATCATTCTCCCAAACTAATTCAATCTTTTGGTCTTCCTTTTCTCTTGATAAGTAACAGAGAAATGTAGTGAAGTCTGAGCCAGGCTTGTATCTGCCTTCATTGTGCCAGGAGTCCATGGGAAGAAAACTAGCAACTAAAAAAGTAGTGACAAGAGGGTAGGTACTGTCTAGATGATGATATTTTGAACCACCCAGTGTTGTGGAATATTATTTTAACTAGGCAAAGATGTGTTACATTTGTTTATGCTGTGGAATATTACTTTAACTATGTGAATGTGTGTTACATTTTTTCCTGCTGCCTTTGTTAATGGTGTAAGGATGTGCTACATTTGCTTATGCTGAATTTGTTTAATTATGAAAAGATGTGCTGCTGTTTCATCTTTCCTGCCTAAGGTACCTGATTAGTCTAATAAAAAGCTGAATGGCCAATAGCTAGGCAAGAAATGGATATACAGGGCTTCTGGGAGAGAGAATGAATAGAAGAAGAGAAGAGGGAGGAATAGATGAGAAAAACAGGGAGAAAGAGATAGTGACCCCTGGGGCCAGCCGGGCAGCAGCCAGCAGACACATAAGAAGCAGTGAAAATAAGATACAGAGGAAGAAAGGTAAAAACTGTGAGGCAAAATGTAGATAAAGAGAAGCAGATTAATTTAAAAGAGCCAGAAACAAGCCTAAGTTAGGCTGAGCATTCATAATTAATAATGTCTTTATGTTATGGTTTTGGAGCTGGTTGGTGGTTCAAAAGAAAAAGCCTGATATAACCCAGGATGGATCCTCATGGCGCGTGAACACCCAAAATCAAGTAATGCTGTTTAACATATATATTGAAATCCGTACAGCGGCTCAGAGAATGTTGAACAATCCTACCAAGAACATGGCATTTTATAGATGGAAAATAAATATAATCAGTAATGATGTGATAGTTTCATGGGCTTTGAGGAATGGCCATCAACTTAGGGGAGGACATGTGTTATAAACTAAAGGCCACATCCAGAAAACAATATGCATCCCCCCCAAAATGGAACAACTAAACTCCCATTATCTCTGATGGAAGCACCATGCTCCACAGAGTCCATGTCCAGCGCCAGAACTCCATGTAGGCCACTCCATCCTTGTACTGTACTCAATCTCTCAGTGCCCATCCAGCATAGCCCCCCAACTGGCCCTCCTTTTTTTCTCAACATATTCTGGTCCCCAATTCCAGCAGAGGCAGCATGCCAAACCAGAGGCCATGCTGGCAACCAGAACTCCAGGCCCCACCTCTGGGAGATGACCCTGGTTGGACTAGAGACCATGCTGGCTGCCATTACTCCAGCTCCCAACATGGGCAGATACCCCCTGGTTCATCAGAGACTACCCTGTTATCAAAGTTCCAGTCCCCAACTAAGAAAGAGATGCTCTACTCAACAACAGGTTACTCCCACCAGAAGACCAGAAAGGAAACAGAAACCAAAGAACAAAATACCTATCTAACAAAGACAAACTCAGAAAATAGGCACCTAGACATATAATCACCCCAAAATTGAGATTCCTAAACACCAGTGTAAGAACAAAATCATCAACAACTAAGGCACTATATCAATACTGGATCCTAGATTTCATACTATAGCAAGCCCTGAATATTCCAAAGCATCTAAAGCACAAGAAAATGACCTTAAAACCAATTTTATGATCATGATAGAGATCCTTAAAGAGGAAATGAATAGATCCCTTCAAGAAAGCCAATTAAAAAACAATCAAACAAACAAAAAAACAAATGAAGAAAATTAAATTGTTTAAGACATGAAAATAGAAATAGACAAAATAATGAAAACACAAACTGAAGGAATTTTGGAAATAGAAAATCTAGGTAAGTGAAGAAGAACTGCCTGAAACATCACCAAAGAATACAAAAGGTGGAAGAGAGAATCTCAGTCATTAAAGATATGATGGAAGGAATAGATATATGATGGAAGGAATAGATACGTTGGTCAAAGAAAATATTAAAACTAAAAAATTCCTAACACAAAACATCCAGGAAATCTGGGATACTATTTAAAGACCAAACCTGAGAATAACAGGAATAGAAGAAGAATCTCAGCTCAAAGGCCCAGAAAATATTTTCAACAAAATCACAGAAGAAAATTTTCCTAACCTAAAGAAGGCAAGTCTATAAAGGTCTAAGAAAAATCACAGGATAAAAAGTAGATTAGACAAGAAAAGAAAGTCGCCCTGCCACCTAATAATCAAAACACTGAACATACAGTACAAAGAAGGAATATTAAAAATTGCAAGGGAAAAGGACTGAGTAACAAGTAAAGGCAGACCTATTAGAATTACATGCAATATCCTTTTTTAATCTTTTTTTTTATTTTATAATTTAATTTAATTTTACATATCAGCCACAGATTCCCTTGTTCTCCCGCCTTCTGCCCCCCCTGCCTTCGCCCCAGTCCACCCCCCCTTCCCATCTCCTCCAGGGCAAAGACTCCCCTGAGGATTGAGTTCAACCTGGTAGATTCAGTCCAGGCAGGTCCAGTCCCCTTCTCCCAGGCTGAGCCAAGTGTCCCTGCATAAGCCCCAGGTTTCAAACAGCCAACTCATGCACTGAGCACAGGACCTGTTCCCACTGCCTGAATGCCTCCCAAACAGATCAAGCTAATCAACTGTCTCACTTATCCAGAGGGCCTAATTCAGTTGGGGGCTCCTCAGCCATTGGTTCATAGTTCATGTGTCCACTCATTTGGCTATTTGTCCCTGTGCTTTATCCAACCTCTTTCTTGCCAATTGGACTCCTAGAGCTCCACCTGGGTCCTGGCTGTGGATCTCTGCATCCGGTTCCCTTAGTCATTGGATGGGGTTTCTAGCACGACAGTTAGGGTGTTTGGCCATCCTATCACCATAGTAGGTCAGTTTGGGCTGTCTCTCGACCATTGCCAGCAGTCTATTGTGGGGGTATCTTTGTGGATTTCTATGGGCCTCTCTAGCACTTTGCTTCTTCCCTGCTGTGGGATGTTCTGTATGGCAAATGTGTTGCTAATTAGTCAATAAATAAAACACTGATTGGCCATTGGCTAGGCAGGAAATGTAGGCGGGACAAGGAGGAGAATAAAGCTGGGAAGTGGAAGGCTGAGTCAGAGAGACACTGCCAGCCACCACGATGAGAAACAGCTTGTGAAGATGCTGGTAAGCCATGAGCCATGTGGCAAAGTAAAGATTAAAGGAAATGGATTAATTTAAGCTGTAAGAACAGTTAGCAAGAAGCCTGCCATGGCCATACAGTTTGTAACCAATATAAGTCTCTGTGTTTACTTGATTGGGTCTGAGGCTGTGGGACTGGCAGGTGAGAGAGATTTGCCCTGACCGTGGGCCAGGCAGGAAAACTCTAGCAACACTTCCCATTCTCATGTGGTCTTCATTTATCATGGTCTTTTATTCCCTCTCTGTTCTTGATCCAGCTGGGAATCTCCCGCTCCCCTAAGCTCTCTTTTTCTCGACCCTTGCCCTTCATTACCCCCACTCACATCCATGTTGTTCATGTAGATCTCATCCATTTCTCTGTCATTGGTCGATCCCTGTGTCTTTCTTGGGGTCCTGTTTTCTAGGTAGCCTCCCTGGAGTTGTGAGTAGCAGTCTAGTCATCTTTGTTTAACATCTAGTATCCTCCTATGAGTGAGTACATACCATGTTTGTCTTTCTGAGTCTGGGTTACATCACACAGGATGATTTTTTCTAGATCATCCATTGCCTGCAAACCTCCACTTTACGCCTGTCAGAACGGCTAAGATCAAAAACACTGAAGACACCTAATGCTGGAGAGGATGTGGAGCTAGGGGAACTCTCCTCCACTGCTGGTGGGAATGCAAGCTTGTACAACCACTTTGGAAATCAATATGGCGCTTTCTTAGAAAATTGGGAATCCATCTCCCCCAAGATCCAGCTATACCACTCTTGGGCATATACCCAAGGAATGCTCAATCATACCACAAGGGCACTTACTTGCTCAGCTATGTTCATATCAGCATTGTTTGTAATAGCCAGAACCTGGAAACAACCTAGATGCCCTTCAAATGAAGAATGGATAAATAAAAATGTGGTACATACACACAATGGAATACTACTCAGCAGAGAAATACATGCAATATCTTAATGGAGACTCTAAAAACCAGAAGGGCCTGGACAGATGTCTTGCATATTCTTAAGAAACCACAGATGCTAGCCCAGACTACTATACCTGGCCTAGCCAAATGTTCAATTATCATAGATTGAGAAAGCAAGATATTCCATGATAAAGTCAAATGTAAACAGTATCTATCCACAAATCTAGCCCTATAAAAGATGCTAGAAAGAAAACCACAATCCAAGGAGGTTAAATACACCTATTAAAACACACACAGACACACACACACACAAACTACCACCACTACTGTGAACAAAATAATATAAATTAAGAATTATTGGTTATTAACATTTTTCAATATCAGTAGACTCAATTCCTCAACAAAGAGACAAAAGCTAACATAATGGATGAGAAAACAGGATCCATCTCTCTACTGCATACAAGAAACATACCTCAATATCAAAGATAGACGTTACTTCAGTGTAAGGTAATGGATAAAGACTTTCCAAGCAAATGGATCTAAGAAAGAAGCTGGAATAGCCATTCTAATATCTAATAAAATAGACTTCAAACTAAAATTAATCAAAAGAGAAAGGAAGGCTACTTCATATTCACCAAAAGAAAAATCCACAAAGATTATTCAGTTCTTCCACCCAAATGCAGGGCCACTTACTTTTGTAAAGGAAACCCTACTAAAGCTTAAATTACTCATTGGCCCAGACACATTTCTAGTGGGAGACCTCAATATCCCATTCACAGAAGTTGGCAGGTCATTCAGGCCTAAACAGAGAAATGCTAAAGCTAACAGATGTTATGAATCAAATGGACCTAGCATATATTTACAGATCATTTCACCCAAACACAAAAGAATTCACTCTCTTCTCAGCACCTCACAGTACATTCTCCAAAACTGACCACATGTTCAGTCACAAAGCAAGACGCTTCAACAGATACAAGAAAATTGAAATAACCACCATGGGTTAAAGCTGGATTTCAACAACAGCAGAAACAACAGAAATACTAAAAACTCATGGATACTGAACAACTCTCTACTGAAGACCACTGGGTCAAGTTTGACATAAAGAAAGAAATTAAAGACTTCCTAGAATTAAATGAAAATGAATGCACAACATATCCAAAACCTAAGGGAAACAATAAAAGCAGTGCTAGGAGGAAAGTTCATAGCACTAAGTGCTTAATAAAGACTAACTTGGAAGGTCTAGAACAAAACAAAGAAAGTTCACTCAAGAGGAGTAGAGGGAACAAAATAATCAAACTGAGGTCTGAAATCAAGAAAATAGATGAAAAGAATCAATGAAACAGAGTTCGTTCTTTGAGAAAATCAACAAGATATACAAACCCTTTCCCAAACTAACTAAAAGGCAAAGGGAGGACATTCAAATGAACAAAATCAGAAACCAATAGTGGGATATAACAACAGACACTGAGGAAATCCAAAGAATCATTAGTTCATACTTCAAAAACCTGTATTCTACAATGTAAATAGAGGCACTCATTAAAAGTCTCCCAACGACCAACCAGCACCAGGCAGTTTCAGCACAGAATCTACTAGACCTTCAAAGAAGAGCTAGTACTAATACTCCTCAAATTATTCCACAAAATAGAAATAAAAGGAACATTGACAAATTCACTTTATGAGGCCATAGTCATCCTGATAACCAAACCACACCGAGACCCAACAAAGAAAGAGGATTACAGTCCAATTTCCCTCATGAATATAGATGCAAAAATACTTAATTAAACACTCATAAAATGAATCCAGAAACACATCAAAAAGATCACCTACCATGATCAAATAGGCCTCATTCCAGAGATACAGGTATGCTTCACATATGAAAATCTTTAAGTGTAATCCATCATTTAAACAAACTGAAAAAAAAAAACACCTGATCTTCTCATTAGAAAATGAAAAAGACTTTGACTAAATTCAACACACTTTCATGATGAAAGTCTTGGAAAGATTAGGGATGCAAGGGTCATATCTAAACATAATAAAGACAAGGTACTGCCAGCCTATACCCAAGTTCAAATTAAATGGAGAGAAAACCAAAGCCATTTCACTAAAGTCAGGAACAAGACAAGGCTGTCCACTCACTCCATATATGGTCAATATAGTACTTGAAGTTCTACCTGGAGTAATAAGACAACTAAAAGAGATAAAGGGGATACAAATTGGAAAGGAAAAAGTCAAAGTATCTTTATTTACAGATGATATGATAACATACATAAGCAACTTCATAATTATACCTGGGACCTCCTATAGCTGATGAACACCTTTAATAAAGTGGCTGAATACAAAATCAACTTAAAAACCAGCATTCCTTCAATGATAAGCAGGCTGAGAAAGAAATCAGGGAACAACACTGTTCATAATAGCCACAAATCATACACAATATCTTGGGGTAACTCTAACCAAGCAAATGAAAGGCCTGTATGACAAAAATTTCTAGTCTTTGAAGAAGGAAATTGAATATATTAGAAGTTGGAAAGATTGATGAGTAGGATTAACATAGTAAATATGGCCATCTTATGAAAAGCAATCTACAAATTTAGCACAATCCTCATCAAAATTCCAGTATCATCCTTTATAGACATTGAAAGAACAATACTCAATAACATAAAGAATAGCTATTCTGTACAATAATAGATCTTCTGTATTCTGTACAATAATAAAAAAGATCTTCTGAATTCTGAACAATAATAGATCTTCTGTAAGTATCAACATCCTTGATTTTAATCTGTAGTATAGAGCTATAGTTATAGAAACCATATGGTACTGCCATAAAAATACACAGGTTAATCAGTAGAATGGAATCAAAGAAACAGATATAAATCCACATACTTCTGGCACCTAAGATTTTATGATGATATACTTTGAATTACAAAAGCTTTTCAGTTTCATGAGGTCCCATTTATTGATTTTTGGTCTTAGGGCTTGTGTTATACAGTGTCCTGTACAGGAAGTTGTCTCCTATACCAGTGCCAGTGTTTTCAAGGCTATGTCCCTCTTTCTCTTCTATTAGGTTCAATGTAACAGGATTTATGTTGAGGTCTTTGATTCACTTTGACTTCAATTTGGGGAAACGTAATAGATTTGGATCGATTTGCATTCTTCTGTATGCTCACATCCAGTTAGACCAACACCATTTGTTGAAAAAGTATTCTTTTTTCTGTTTTCTATTTCTGGCTTCTTCATAAAATATATAAAGAATTCAAGAAACTAGATATCAACAATCCAAATAATCCAAATAAAAATGGGGTACAGACCTTTGCTAAGTTTAAGAAGAAATTATGTAAGAAGTGATGCTGGATATGATCTATTACAGAATGCTGGTTTAGAGGAGAAATTTTGCTATTTGAAAAGTAATGACTATAATCAAACTAAATCATTAAGTTCTGACAAAAGTGAGTTGATGCTTACATTGTGTTAGGAAGCACAGAATAAAGTGTACACTGTAACATAAACATCATCACCAAGAGATGACTTTCTGATCATCTTGCTTTATATATGGGAAGTCTTTTGGGCAAAACCTTGTGAGCAGCTAATGAACAGCCACAGCATAGAATAATTCTGTCGACTACAATGTTCAAAAGACCCTGAATGTAACTCAATAACGATGTTTATAGTAATGTAGGTGGTGCTGTATTACTCTTGTATAAAATGTATTGATCCCTATCACTTCCCCAATAAGAAGGAAGTATTAACTTTGAAACTCAGGTATTTTAAAAACATTATTCATCGGGCGGTGGTGGCGCACGCCTTTAATCCCAGCACTTGGGAGGCAGAGCCAGGTGGATCTCTGTGAATTCGAGGCCAGCCTGGGCTACCAAGTGAGTTCTAGGAAAGGCACAAAGCTACACAGAGAAACCCTGTCTCGAAAAACAAAACAAAACAAAACAAAAAAAAGATTTAAAAACATTATTCTGCAAAGTTCATGTTAAGTAAGTATCTTACAATGGTAAGAATTTAATCAGTTGCTCATACTATCTTTCCTAAATATCGTAATAGACACACTATTTCTCAAAATATGTAAATAAGAAATCATGCAGAAGGACTCTGTCATACATTGTGAGCCTTAATGTATCAAATACTACTTGAAAACTAAAAGAATACTATACTTTGTAGTGGGATTCCCTCCTAAAAATCAGCAATTGTTCCAAGAGTGGTTACATTTTTATTTTTTTCTGATTTTGTGAACTTTGCAATAATTCACTTGTTCCATAAAACTCAGGCTGGATTATTTGATTTTCTTGCCCGGGTAAACCTCAGTAAGTTACTTCTGAGAGAATATATAGGGGGAGTTTATGTTTATACACAGTTGAATTTTATTCTTGGTTTGACTGTTTCTATAATTAATTTACATCTCCTTTTTTCCCCTGAGTATTTGTTTATCCAACCTGCTTCCATAGCTAGAAAATTAATGGCTCCCAAACATGCTCACATCTTCATTCACACAACCTTTTCATATGTTTACATGATGCTACAAGCTTGACTGTCCCACCCAAATGAATATAGGAAAATGATTCCCACTGTGAAGTATTAGGAAGTAAGCTTGGGTGGGGCCTTTAAGAGGTACTTAAATCATGAGCACAGTGATCAAAAGAATAGATTACTTCATTTGTAGATGAATGGATTAATGAGGTATCTTGAAAGAAGGTTGTCATAAAAAATAGTTTAGACCTGTCCATGTATATGTTCTTAAGATCTTATCCTTATCCCACTGCCCTCATATTGAGTTTTTACCCCAACTGGAAGGCCATAATCTAATGTGGCTCTTTGACATTGGTCTTCTAAGATTCAACAACTATAACCTTTATCCATTATAAATCACTCAGCCTGTGGTATTGTGTTAAAGCAACAGACTGAGAAACACAACAATGCAGAAACAAGGTGTCAAATGGAAATAGAGTTGTAATTACAATCAACAATCATTGAGTTGGGGGAGGACTAACTTGAATTAACTAGGAAAAATTCAGTGTGATCCTGGGACATAAAAAGATATTGTAGAAACTGAATTGGAGATGACAGAAATGGTTATGTACAAAGGAACTAACCTGTATTCAGTGCCTCTGAAGGAGGTCATGAGTAAACAATTGTGGAAGTTTCTAGAAACTGAAAATGCAAAGAAAGAAACAACTCCCAGAGCCTGTTAGAAGAAGCACATTCCAGGCTCTAGTAAGATACTGCACTATGTAAAGTTGCTTGCTGAAAAATATGATAATCTGAGTTTACACTCTGGGATCCATGTGGTAGAAGGAAAGAACAGACTCCTGCAAACCATCTTCTAACCTCCAAATGTAAATTCTGGCATCCATACACATCCACACTCAGCCACTCACACCATACATAAACTTCTATACACATAAAAAGATAAATGTAATTAAATGAAAAATAGAAATACTCTCCAGAAAACACTATGATTATAGTCCAATAAGACTCATTTCCTAATAGTGTCTTCTGCAATGCCAAAGGATATAATAATAAGCTTTTTCTAACCCATATCTTGTGATAATTGTTAGGACAGAAGCAGGGAGACATCACATTTACCAATTGGGGATATTAGGATTATGGCTGTTAGGAAGATTAAACGGTGTGATGGGGATAAAGTGCTCAGTGCAATTCTTTGTGCAGAACAAGAATCAATAAATGGTAGCTGCTACTTATCTAGTTAATTTTACAATGAGCATTGCATTTTTTTAAATGCTGATAAAAGTCACCAAAAGATACAGACTGGGTTACATTCTACTAAAAACAATAAGAACATTTAATTCTACTGCTATATGCTATTCCAGGGAATGATTGAAAACCTTAATATTTATGACAGGCAGGATATAAACTGTGATAAGTATTAGCATTTAGAGAAAACAGAAGCCACAGGAGCGATCCAGTATTCCTTTTATCCAACTGAGCACTTTAATGAATATATTTAAATACTTGGAATAAATCTGTGTTTATTTCAGCAAAACTTGATAACATCAAAATTCCTAAGGGTGTAAGACACTTAGAATTTCCATTTTCATGAATAGCCTTGCTTTACAAACAACTAAATATATCTAATCTCCATAGGTTGAGTTCTGAAAGGAATCATTTTAGATAGCTCCATTTCCCCACAGTCCCAGAGAGGAGTAAAATCAATTTTAACAAATAAATTTATTCCAAATGACTTCAAGTGTCCATAGTTTCAAAAGTGATTATTCTAAAACACAGATGATGTTTGAACCATTTTGAAGTAAAATGTCTTTAATGATATTTATCATATTCATTTAAACAAAACAATGGTAATACCCTCAGATTCCACAATCTGGCAGACTATTCAGTGTTTTATTTTTGTCTATTACTAGGCATGAGTCAATCTTTTAAGCTTGGAATGTTTATTTTGTTGTTGTTGTTGTTGTTTTTTCAGAGTCCAGAAAAAAATCTCAGATATGAAATTTATATTCTACATCTTGTTGGCAATATTTTCCTTAGAAATTCTTTCTATTGTTGCTGTTATTTTTTGAAGGAGGATTTTATATATCCCATATATATTCAAATGTAGCCTTACACTCACTATGTATTCCATGAGGATGATAATGAAATGAGATTATCTTCCTCTCACTTCCTGGATGCTGGAATTACTGGCAATCAGCACCATGCCAAGTTTATGCAGTTCTAGTAATGAAATACAGAGCCTGTGGAAGGTAACCAAATGTCCACCAACTGAGCAACATCACAGGCTGTAGAAATCCATGTTTATGACACTAAGACTTCATTACAAATTTTCTTGTTCTCCATTAAGTTCAATGAAGTTTAAGCACTGTTATAATCAGCCTATAATATGATGTAACATACATCACATAGGCCATACCTTGTACAGACTAGGCACTCAATGAAGAGATAGTAATGACTGTTCTTTACTGTAAAGATTGCCTTTAATAAACTCTGTAACGATATCTTTAATAAACAACTTATAGATCAGAAAATAGGAATGAACAACAATACTTCATCAAGTTTCTTACATATAGTGTGTGGAATGTAAAAAAAAACACATTTGGTATATGTTTTGAACTTTTTAGGTTTATTTTTAGAACTATATGATACTGTATTTACATCATTTTCACCCAGCTTCTTCAACAAAATTCTATACACATATCCCCAACTTCCTCTCAAATTTATGACCTTTCTTATTTCTTTTTTATTATTTCACACCCACATACACACATAAACCCTATTGTGTCCATTTACTGTTGTTTGTACACTTATATGTTTAGGCTTGGCCATTTAGGACTGGACAACCTATTAGGAGCTTTCCTAGAATAAAACTGATTTTTCTTTTGTATGAAGCCTTTGAATGTTTGTATATCTTCATCTAGAGTTGGCTTCACTTTTAATGTCATCTTAAAAGCTCATGTATGCAAGTTTTAGTCCTTAGTTTGTGGGAGCCCTTTTTCGGGTTCCTCGTGGCTTTACCCAGCATGTCTGCATAGAGGATGATTAGGACCACAAGCCTGAGTGCAGGTGTCTGAGATTGTCTGCACTTGGCTGTGCTGGGGGAGGAGGTCATTTGCTCCACCCCTTGGCATCTCTATAAATACCCTGGGGCTGAGACAGACGGGGGCCGTTGGAAAAGATTCCAGGCCCTCTCAAGGCTATCCTTTATTTTCTATCTGTTTCTCTCCACATGATTCTCCACAATAAATCCTTCTATCTAATATTTCCTGCTGCTCACACTCAAGAAAACTCTGAGGAGCTGTGGGGTTGGTGGGTAAACACCCCACATTAGTTGATGGCATTACTTAGAGTGAAATGATAATGATATTAGGAGGTGTTGCCCAGTTGAAGGAAGTAGGTCATTGGAAGCATGTCAATGTAGAGAGGTGTGAGGGTCCACTTTTTTCTTTGTGGCCTGGCGGCCACCAGTTCATGAGGACAATGGGAGAAGTGATGACAGAGAGCTTTCTATGTCCTTTTAGCACAACAGAGATAGCTCTCCAGGTGATAACTTCAGTGAATCAGCTCAACATTATTCCAGAGTTTATGGAATATATAGGGTTGGGAACAGTAGCTAGGGAATCACCTAATTAGCATTAAATGGTATGCTCCTATTATAAAGCTCCTAGTACAAGTCTTAGTTATTATCTGCGGAAGCATCACCCTATTGTAATGTTCTTAGCACAATGTTTAATTACTATATGGACAGCAGGGGAAAAACTTCTCCAGGGAACTATGTTCAGAGTTACACTAGAAATTAGTCAAGCATCAAGGTCTAGAGACAGTCTCCAAATAAGGTTAGGTAGAGAACAAGGTGCCTTCTGCCAGCTGGAGGGAGCCATTCATGTTGCTGAGGTCAGAGAGAATTGCCAGGTCTTGGGAAACTGCAACCTCTGACCAGTAGGAACTCCTAGCAGAGAAACTATTAAAGGCTCAAGACAGAGCTCAGCAAGCAGTTCAGTATCCAACCAGACTAGCTGAAACTGAGAGCTCCAAGTTCAGCAAGAATGTCAAAATTAGAAAGTGATTGAAGAACCTAACATTATCTCTGGCTTACACAGCCCAGACACAGATGAGTATACACACACAAATGCACACCACGTGCTCATAGAGACTATATTGCTCTAACTATACTGGCTGGTTCAATTTGATGCTAACCTATACATATCTAGGAAGAAGGAATGTTAACTGAGAAAATACCTATATAAGATTGGCCTGTAGGCAAGTTTGTGGGGCATTTTTTGAATAATGATTGATATGAGAGGGCTCAGTCCACTGGTTTCAATGTCCTGAGATGTATAAGAAAAGTAGGTGTAGCAAGCCATGGGGAGTTAGCCAGTGAGCAGCATCCTCCATTGTCTTGGCATCAGTTCCTGACTTCAGTTACTGACCTGACCTCTCTTCATGATGAACTTTATTCAGGACATGAAAACTTAAATAAAACCCTTCCTTTCCAAATTACTTTTATGTTTTTATTATAGCAATGAAATATTTACTGAAAAAATAATGTTCTTCTTTCCAAATGGGGCCAGATCACCATAAAACAAAAAAAAAATGTATGGACTAGTGACTAAAATAATAATTCTTTTACAATGATTTTCTTTGCCAGTAAAAGACAGCTGACTAGCATAGCTGTTAATGAGTATCAAACACAAAGTTAAAGAAGTAAAATTTGGTATAGTGGATTGATTTGTGAATGAGGTAGATAGTCAGATTATACACAGTCATATAGAGAACAAGACACAATATATGTTGGTTACTAAAGAGTGGAGATTCCCTTTGGTAGATAATAAGAAATTTTAATTAAATTAATTTCTCAAAAGAAGTGCTTGTAACACAATCTTTCTTTAGAAACAGAAGAAGTAGGAAGGAGCTGTGCATCTTCTATGGTATTTTTGAGTGTTTATGCTACAAATAATAACTCCACACAAATCTGAATTTCATTTCAACCTTCCTCCTCTTTGTCCTCCATTCTTATTCATCCCAAAGAATACTATTGGTCATTCCATTCACTAATAGCCAATGGATTTTCTTTCCTCTTGATATTTCATACCTTGTAACCTAGCAATGGTGAAGGATTTTACCCACATTCACTGTGTACTCCTAGTCATCTTGGTGTAGGATACTAGAAAATAAATAGATAACTGACAGCTGTCTCTTGCAGCTTTTCTGCTGGTCATTGATCTTAGAGGCAGTATAATAATCTGCTTTTGCATGGAGAGAATGGTGCAGGCTAGATACTGTATGTTCACAGGTACTTTTTTCAGTAGGAAGAGAGAAATCATTTGTGTAGGTATGTTCTTAGATTCATACAGATAGACTTTGCAATTGAAAAAGAGGTGTTTTCATCTCTGTTACCTTTCCAAGGTGATTCAAATTATGGTGTATAAACTTAGGTTAAGTAAAATATTTTCAAAGTATGTATTTCCTTGGAATTGTTTGTGTGTGTAATGTAGATGAAAAGAGTTTATATCAGCTCAGTCTTCATCTTGACTGCCACTGGCTTAAGGTCAGGAAAAATGAAGAAAATACAAATTCAAATATTTCAAACCTATGACAGAAACAGTCTAAGGATCAGGTAAATACATCTTATATAAATGAACAGTATTTGCATTCTTATCATACGTTTGTGTTGCTGTTAGCAGGGAAGTGGTGGTCTCGACTGGTAACTAGCTCTCTGAGAATTTTCAACTGCTGGGTCCTTCTGATCCTTCTCAGCTCAGCTGACATCATAGACAGCATCTTTTACCATTTAGTTTGTGTTATTGGTTTTTCACCCTAAAATATTTTTCAAACTATTATTTTAAGAATTTTTATTTGTTTTATCCTTGATAAGTGATTTAATCTTTAAATTCAGGACAAAATCTAACAATTTATTGGATTATTTACTCAGCCTCCAAAATTAGAAAAGGTACATGGAACCCAGAGACAGAATGACAAAGATGGATAGAAAGGTGTTTTCACAGCCTGGACTTTACCCAGAGCTCTCTTGTAAATCCTCTGCTTTTCTTGGTGGATCCAAGCTTTTAGCCAATAACCCTTATGCCTTTCCTTACACCTAATCTGATGTTTCACAATTTTGTTTGCTATAATTCTCCACAGTGTTGTTACTTGGGAAAGATGACATACCAATGGTTTGATTAAAATATAACATAATAAAATAAACAACAACAAAAAGACCCACAGCCACAAACTCCCTTGTTTCATCCCTGATTTAACTTCTTTGTTGGTGTTTAAAGCAGATTCTTCTCTGATACAATACATCCTGACCAGAGTTTCCCCTCCCTCCTCCCCTCCCAGCTCTCTCCACCACCCCTTGCCCCTAGATCCATCCTCCTCCATTTCCCCTTTGAAAAGAGCAGGTAAGTGGAAAATCAAATTGGAAATTAAAGAAGTTTAAAATGCTTGTTACTTGATCAAAGTTATGGTAACAATAAGAATAGATTAACAGGTCATAAGCTTACTCTCCTCTATCCCATTAGGTCACACATTCTTATATGTATAGACATCTAGTTTTCCAAGCTTCATTTCTTAAAGATGCTGTCTTTTCTCTAGTTTGTTTTTGGCATTTCGGTCATTATCAGATTTCTATGGTTATGTGTAGTTATATTTGGGTCTTTTATTTTGTCCTATTGTTCTCCATGTCTGTTTTTTTTTGTTCCAATGCTAAGCTGTTTTTATTACTATGGCTTTGTATTAGTATGGCTAATACAATACCATGTATTGTATCAGAGAAGAATCTGCTTTAAACAACAACAAAGAAGTTAAATCGGGGATGAAATGAGGGAGTTTGTGGTTCCCAAATGCTGTGGGTCTTTTTGTTGTTGTTTATTTGTTTTTATTAATCGAAAACATATCTTGAGATGTGGAATGGATAATCCCTGTAGCATTGTTCTTTTTTCTCAGAATTTTTATGTTTATCATTGTTCTTTTGTAGTTCTACATAAAGTTTTGGAACATTCTTTCCCTATTTTGTGAAGAATGTTGTAAAGATTTTTGATATTCACAGAGTTGTAGCTAACTTTGCCAGCTATACATATGACAGAGTATTAATAATCAAAACAGATAAAATAAACAAAATAACAAAATCAAGAAATTAGATGACCCAATTAACACAGAGTTTCCAAAAGAAGAGTTAAATTGACTATGAAATATATATATAAAATATTCATCACTCTTAGAAATTATGGAAATGCAAATAAAACAACTTTGAGATTTTTCTTTATTTTAGTCAAGATATCTAAGATCAATAACACAACTGACAACAAATAATGCAGATAATATTGGTAATTCACATTTACTGCCATGTGATTAAAGACTGGTATACCCCCTCTGGAAATCAGTGTAGAATATTCTCAACCATGTGTCCCAGATATACCAATCCTTGGTACATTCCTAATGACTCTACATTTGACTCCAAAGATATTTACTCAGCCAGGCTCATTGCTGCTTTATTCATAATAGCTAGCAAACAGAAACAATGGAAATGTCCATCAACTGATGAATAGATAATGAAAATGTGCTATGTACACTGTATGGAATACTACTTAATTTTAAAGAAAAAAAATTATATCATGAAACTTGCTGGTAAATGGAAGGAACCAGAAAATATTATATTGAGTGAGGTAAAGAGATACAGAAAGATAAATGTGAAATGTTCTTTCCATCTGTGGTTAACAACTCTGAATCTTCAGATATGAGTCTCAACACTATTCTAAACACAAACACACACACACACACACACACACACACACACACACACGAGGAAAAGTTAAAAGGAAATATGTAGTAGGTGCTAGAGAGAAGAGCAGGAGATAAGTGATATGAAGGAGCAAATGAGGAAAACAGGAGGACTTTAATTAGGGAGGAGAAAGGTCAATACAGAAGGGAAAGAGAGGCAGTAGGGAGAAATAATACTAAGGATGTTTGAAAATTCCTACATATTTTATTTACATGAAATAGATACAATGCACACATGTCTGTGTCCACACACAGCATATGCACACACATATACAAAATAAAATAAATTTTAAAAATTAAATTAAAACAAATTAAAATGTCACATTTCTTATAAGTTAAAGAGATGCAGTGAGTTTCTAAAATATTTTCAACAATATTAATGAATATTATTTACCAAATATTACTATGCCCTTGTCTAGCAAAGGCACTTTACCATAAATACTTATTTAAATCCCCAGTCACCATGAAGTAGTGCTGTTACTGCTGTACTAAACTATGAGGCAAAGAAGTGTAAGATTTTAGTATCACAACACCCTGAGTTTTACTCTGCACAGATTCTGCTATTAATGGTTAATAGGGACCTGGGAGCATTATAGAGAAAATTCTGGAGACAGTTCTTAAGTTTAAAAGTAAATGAATTTCTGAGTAATGTGATAAGATCTTTTACTGTCTCATTAAGTCTTACTGAAGACATGAATCACCTCTGTGTCTGCTGTTCATATATGGTTCCCACTCAATACTTCGCAGCCTCCTTGGTTACTGCTGCTCCATCACCGAAAAGTTTGTGTTCACTTCACCTTTAGTAAATAACCTTACATTAAAGCCCAAAGGCTAGGTCATTCAGCTTTGTGGGAGGCCAGCTTTTACTTCTTAACAGGGTTCCTATGAGGAGGAGGGAGGGATAAGAAACGTTTATATAGAATGATAGTGAAGAGAAGGCAGATAAAAACACAGAATAGCTTCTGAACGACCTGGATCAAAACCCAACAGCCCTGCCTACATCTTCAAAGGGGCTTTTTATGACAATGCTAAGGGGTGGAGTAAAGACCCCCCCCCCTTGCTGGATCAAAGCACACTGCACAGCCAAGTGTAGACCCTTCCAAACACCTGGTAACCACACCCATGGTCAAATCATACCTTTATGCAGCCCTGCTGGGTAAAGCGATCTCAGATTCTACGTGCCTGAGTAAGTTCTCACTAGGAAACCTCTGTGAGTCTCTACACAGCTTACGTGATTTTTACCACTAGAAATTATTTCATCATCTGACATCATTGTACATACAGACCACACACACACACACACACACACACACACACACACACACACACACACACACTTCACATATGTGTGCATATGTCTGTCTCATATGTGTGTGTATGTGTGTGTGTGTGTGTGTGTGTGTGTGTGTGTCCATATCCTTTCTCTAGTGTCTTCTGTCTGTGTGGATCTGTGCAGCTAAAGTAACCAGATCCCTAAATTCAAGGCTCCATGACTTGTGACTACAGCTACATCCATGACTTCAGTTGTGGGAATCATGCTTTGCAGATCCATTATCGCCAAGCCATTCTCCCTTATCATTGCATCACACTTCAGGAATAGTAATGATTAACCACAAGCCCTTTCAAAACAGTGTGTTTATTCATGAGAGTACAAACTTTTGGGTAGATGTACATAAACTGTGTTTTAGTATTTTCTAGCTGTTTAACGTGGGAAGAAATAGCAGAGGAGCTAACAATCATAATTTAAATTTTTTAATGAAATTCTTCAAACTGAAAAACAGGAAAAAGTATATACAACACCATCACAAACAATAATCATGTTTCCCATATAGACTTAAAATTTTACAATTACTTGTATTAAATTTTAAACATTGTATGTGTATATATTTGTGTCTATGTGTTGGTATGTGCACTTAAGTTCAGTTCTCAAAGAGTCAAGAAGAGGGCATCGGATCCCCTGGAGCTGCACTTGCAAGCAATTGTGAGCCACTGTAGGTACTGGATATTAAATCTGGACATTCCACAAGAGCAGTATGCATTCTGAAATGCTAAGCCATCTCTCCAAGCCCTACATTTAGACGTATAACTTTTTGTGTATCATAATAAATATTTAAACAAAATACATAGAAAGGCTAACTATGTATAATAAATAAGTGAAATTTTAAACCAGAAGATGTAAATTAACTACAAATAATTTTAAAAGCAAATCTGAGAACTAGTTTGGAAAATCCCTTTAGTAATAAAAATATCATATCTATTCACAACTCTATATATTTTCTAAACATAAATTATCATACTTCCAAGTCTCATTGCTTATTTTCAGATGTTAATATTTTAAGAAGTATTTTCCTACTGTATTTAGAAACAGTGCAGAAATAAAGCACAAGGTATCTTTCAAGATATTTATAAAATAAGTGGAATTAAATAACCTTTGAGTATTTACAGAAAGATGAAGAGTATAAAAGTAGATAAAGGTTCTAAAAAGAAAGTCGCTTTAGAATCTATGACACAATATTTTGACAAATTATGAAGATAAGGTATTAGAACAATAAGACAGTCCTTCCAACAAATATCTATCTATATTTAGCTTTTCTTGCTATTGGGGACAGTCAAGTTTCTCCCATGAGCACTCACAATGAACGTTATGAGAGATGGTTATGATCACTTATTGTCCTTCCTTTCAAGCAAATGCAATGTCTTAAAGTATCCTTCTGACAAAGCAATTCCATGAGAAAGTAGCACAGTTTGATGTGCTTCTCTGTGAGTCTATTGCCTAATGTTGGGAGACTATTGTAATGTAAATTAAATGCCCTTCAGGCAATTAGATACTTCTGTCTTTATATTCAAGGTTTAGAGAAGACTGTGGGAAACAGATTGTGATGACTAACAAAATCCTTCTCTGTACATGATTGATAAGGATAATCCGTAATCTGTATCACCTCATATACAATAACATTGGGGAGGAATGAGCAGATCTACTCTATGGGCTAGAGAAATGACTCAACAATTGAGAGCATTTCTTGCTATTCTAGAGGAATGAGTTGGTTCCCAACACTCATATTAGGTAGCTCAGAACTGCTCCACTCTGGCGTAATCTGATACTTCTGGCCTCTGAGATCACCTGCACACATGTGCACACATCCACATATCCATAATTTTAAAAGATAAGAAAAAAATCTTAGAAAGTAATTACTTTATAATGGAATCTAGGTCTAGTCACTACCAGGACACTTCTCTGTAGAAGACTGACTCTCCTGCTCTCAGTAGCCATTAGCTGCTTTTTCATCTCTGGGAGTTGGGGGATTGTGAGATCCCCCTATGCAAATTTTTAAATATACATGCTATATTGACTTACTAAAGTGATCCTTTATTTGTATTCTAACTACAACCTGGCTCCTGTGTGATTTATAAAGCCTTTAATCATTAAGAACAGACTCATGCATAAAATGTGCATTATTAATGTCTTCCTATATCTTCCCAACTCATATTGATTATGCCATATGTTGTAGAGAATCATTGATCACTTAACTTATCAATACTTTATGTAGAGTTATGAAGTCCAGTCTATAAATCTATGACAGTAAATTTGTTAGTCCAGTTCCCCTTAGAACCACAGGAACTTTCCAGCATTCAAATTAATAAAGTACTTCACTGTACCCATTTCCAAACACAACCTCATTTACTGAAAATCAGACATTGATTGGGTGTGTGTCCCTTTAAATATTTGATTCCCTTGAGCTCAACAATTTAAATATCAACAGAGTATCCTTTAATTATCCTGGAGGAAATCTCATTGGGGATAAACCAAGTTGACTTACTATTTTCCTGTCTATACTAATGTCAAATAATAAAAACATGCAACTTTATTTTTTAAAGCACATTATCATTCATCCAGAGTAGCCATACTTAGAGTCAATGATAGCATTATCTAATATGAATGTCCTACTTCCATGGCAAAAGCATTCTGCAAAGTGAAAAGGTGATGTACTTGGAGGACTTAGCTCCTTTTAATCCCTTACTTGTGTACTGCAAACATAAAATGTAGTTACGCTTTAATCTCTGAGATTCACTGGAATAAAATATATAGGGCGCATAATTTTGTGAAATTAGTCATTCTCAATTTTTTCTTTTAAACCACAAAACAAAGCATTTTTTAAAGAGTTGTTTGAATTATATGTAAAAAAGTGATCTTTGAAGAATTATTATTTTTATATAAATAAACAGACATAAGAGACCAAGAAAGATACAGACCTATAATTTCCTATGAAGAAACATAAACTTCATAAAATATGAGGAAGAAAAATCCAGGAATTTTTTTTTCCACATTGGTATGAAGTTCAAGTTTACTTACTCTGCAAAAACAGTTAGAAAAATGAACAGCATCCACATTCCAGCTCTCCCTTAAACACTCACAGGAAAAAAATATTTATCAAAATTGATACATGGATGCTTCTACAAAGATAGATAGTAAAACTTGACAAAAATCAGTAGGCAAAATTGCATAACACTCCATGGTATATATTTGGTAGAATGTTAACTACCAAAGTATCTTTAGAAATCAAATTTTTGTTTTTACATAATAGAATATTTCTTAAACATCTACTGTATTACTGGATACCAAAACAAGGGAAAGATAATTAGCAAGAGTTAAATGTGTATGTAAGGTTCAAGACCTAGCATGAATTTATAAGAAGGTTAGGTATTGTGGCTGACATCTAATGTATATTTCCATATTATAAAATAATTCCAGTCAGGAAATGAAATTTCATTTAAAAAAGAATGAGACAGTTTTAAATATTTCATGTTTATATTCATAAGTGTGAGACTAGACTATGCCCTCTACATTAGTGAGAGAGTTGTATAGCTTGATCTTCTTAAGATGCCCCCTGGTAGTAGGATCAGCTTCCATCCTTGGTGCATGAGCTGGCTTTTTGGAGCCCACTACCTATGGTGGGACACCTTGCACAGCCTTGTTGAAGGGGTAGAGGCTTGGACTTGATTCAACTGAATGTACCAGGCTTTGCTGACTCCCCATGGGAGACCTTACCTTGTTGGAGGAGGAAATGGGGGGTGGGTTGGGTGGGAAGGCTGGGGAGAGCATGGGGAGGGGGGAAAGGGAAGAGAAGGGGATCTGTGGTTGGTATATAAAATGAATAAAAAAAATTCTTAATAAAAATTTACAAAAAAAGCAAAAAAAAGAAAATATTTTTAAAATATTATAAATGTCCAAACTAAGTTCACTGCAGTACAGCAAAGCAAGTTCAATATGAGAGTAATTCACTACATTCATGAACAAAAGGGAAAAAATATATTATTATGTCAAGATACACAAAGCAGAGCTAGGCAAAATTAAATATCCATTATGAGAGAAAATTTTCAAAACATGGGATGAATGACATTGAGTTATAAAGTTGAAAGTGAGATTTTTTTCTTGGAGTGGGAGGAACCATAAAGAGATGGAGGAGTAGATACAATCAAAATTCATTGTTTGAATATATGAAAATTTCAAAGGATACAAATAAGTGTTAAGTAAATATATAAAATTTCAGGATGCATATTCAATATGTGAAAACAACTGGATCTGTATACCTGAGCAAAATATACTTGGAAATAAAATTTAGAAGCAATGACATTCCAAGCATACTACTGTACAAAAGACTTGGGAACAAAGTTAATATAGTATAAAAGACCTAGACACTGTAAAGTACAAACTTGAGAAATGATATCTAAAAATAAGTGAAACAATAAACCAGGTCACAGATAGGAAGTTAATATTGTTATTCCTTATTCTCAAATTGATTTAGAACTTCAACCCAAATTAGAATTACAAAAGACCTTATTTCCATGAGAGAAGTAAATGAGAAGCCAGTTTTAAACCTCGATGAAGGATATGAAGGAATCGTGCTCACCTGTTTTCTGTTTGTTTGTTTTTTGAGGATTTGTTGGAGGACTGTTAGTAGTTGATTCCCATGCCATCTATTATGCTTTACTAAAAAATATATAAGTATAGAGGGGTTGATTCAAGGAACAGAATGGAACTCAATCAAACTGTATTACATATATATATATATATATATATATATATATATATATATATATATATAATTTAGTGGGAGAAACAGACGTCTTAACAAACAGTTCTGGGACTAACTGATAGTAATGTGGGGAAAAAATGAACTTCTACTTTGACTTTAGTAAGTGAACACCAATGATCTTTAAAACAAACAAACAAAAATTTGAGCCTCCTACCTGAGGACTAACTTGTGTGGTACTAAAATATGCCTTCAAATCCCCCAAAGGAGGAAAGCAACCAAAAGTACTATCAAGCTATGATTTCTATGAACCACCACAGCAACAACCCTATAGGTACAGTTGTGACAGTCATACCTTGGTGGTCACCAACAGCTCTCTAATTGGACTTAAGAGCCACTCAACAAGAGGGAACAATGGCTGATACTGGAAACCTAGACAATTGTCTAGAGTTAGTGATCACATGGGCCTTGGAAGAGAATCTAAAACCATCAATTTACTAAACCAGTATCTTAGTAAACTATATTCTAAATATTTGTCCTTATATCCACAGATAAGTACACTCCTCAACAAGGAAACTTCTCTTTGCAACAGAAGGAGACTGTGGTAGTTTGAAAAAAAAAATGGTCCCCAAAGGGACTGGCCCTGTTAGGAGGTGTGGCTTTATTGGAGTAGGTATGGTCTTTTTGGAGGAAGTGTGTTCCTGTGGAGGCAGGCTTTGAGATCTCATATACACTCAATACAAACCCAGTGTTGCAAATCACTTCCTGTTGCCTGTGAGTCAAGATGAAGGAATCTCAGCTCCATCTCTAGCACCATGTCTGCTTGCACACCACCATGTCACACCATGATTATAATGAACTGAACCTCTGAAAATGTAAGCAACCCCAATTAAATGTTTTTCCTTTATAAGTATTGCTGTGGTCATGGTGTGTCTCTTCACAGCAATAGAAACCTTAACTAAGACAGAGACCATTACAGAAAACCATAACCAATCAAAATTCAGAGTTGTGGAGCTCAGTCCCAATGGACATATCTATAAAATGTTCCCACAGCTAAGAGTCAGAGGACATTACAGAAGTGGGGGCAGAAGGATTGTAAGAGCTAGAAGATCAGTGTGGGCAGTGCTGGCCCATGCTTTTAATCTCAGCACTTGGGAGGCAGAGCCAGGTGTATTTCTGTGAGTTCAAAGCCAATCTGGTCTACAGAGTGAAATCCAGGACAGGTTCCAAAACTACACAGAGAAACTCTGTCTTGAAAAAAACAAACAAAAAAAATGTAATTGTGCAGAAGTGATATACACTGAGTAGTAACTACAACTTGGAATTTGATTTTTGATATGTATTAATGATACTCAGGCTAGCAATATGTAATTGGACACTCTGTGAAGGTGTTGGGCAGTTGTAAAATCTGTAGTTCTCTGTGAGTCACTCAGTCAAAGAGAAAAATACTCTGCAATGAGTTTGGTTACTAAATCTTTGTGTTCATTAGATAGGCAGTGTTAGGCAAATTACATTATATTAAGCTATGATTAACCAGAAAAAAATCTTCATTATATGTTGAGGAGGATTTCTGTGTGTGTGTGTGTGTGTGTGTGTGTGTGTGTGTGTGTGTGTGTGTTTTAAAGATTTAATACACAAACTATATGAGCAACTGTTACATCTCAATGAAATGAAAACACCATCTCCATAACAAACAAGCAATTTTATAAAAGACAAAGTTATTTTAAATAAGAAATTATGTGGTCAGTGGTAAATATGTGATTATGATTAGTCACTCAGGAATGTATAGAAAAGCACAAATATATAATCTCTCTTACTCACAAGTAGCTTGTGTTAAAAGTAATAACTGGAATTTCTGCACATTGCTATTGAGGATTCATCGTAGTAAAATACCTTTGAAAAACAGTCATTTTTCTTCCTATCATTTGCTATGTGGATAGAACTAGACACAAAGACAATTACAATATATTATCACTCATATGGAAGCCTGAGACGTAAGATTTATCTCACATGGGTAGAAAGGATAGTGGCCAATGAAAACTTGGAATGACAGAAGAGCTTGCTTTGGGATGTTGGATAAAGGGCACAAAATTATAGCAAAGAGAGAAAAATAATTTCGAATCCTTTTCAGAACATTAGGCTACCTTAAATTTATGGATATTTACTTTGTATTTTAAAACAAAACTAGAAGATGTAAGGTTGAAGTTTTCCAGAACAAAAAAAATTATCCATTTAAAGACAGGGGAATACACATTTTATGAGTTAACCATTATACTCATAACAAATTATCACATCATTTCCATAAATATATATAATTATTTTTTGTCCATTAGATTTTGTTTCAAAGTTTGACAGTCCCACAAAAAGTAAAATTTATCCCAATTTGAAATACAGTCTAGCAAATATATTTCCTGCTGGTTTTCTAATCTAAGCAAACACACATATAATAAACAAAAGATTGCATAAAATATTGAGAATTTCTCAGTTATAAAACACCTACACTAGAAATAAACTACTAATCTATACAAAATAACTGGATAAATAATTTTTGTCATTATATATGCTACTATTGGGAATAAAAAAATAAAAGAAATGCTAGTATATAGACCTATGTAGATGAACCTCATAAACATGCTGAGTAAATAAAGTCTAAAGCCAAATAAATAAAAGTGTATTTGGTGTTGTGCTTAACTAAATGGTAAGGATTCACTGCTAATGTGACATCACCATTTCAAAATCTTTGGTAAATGCCCTCTGTGGACTTGGTTGACTGGAGGAGACAGAGTTGATAAAAACAGAACTAGTGACTTCCAGGTGGGAGTAATAGAGGTACAATTATCTTAATGAGCAGCAAGTTCCTACAGGGTCAGTGGACTGCCAGAAGCCCTGACCTTTAAAGAGCAGTGGAGAATAGAATGCAGCGATTCTCAAGAGTCACGTTGTGTATGGAACCAAAACTAATTAAAGTGTGTGATCCTAAACTCAGAATCTTCATTTCAACAAAGGTTTTCAACCTACAGTTAGTTCTCCAACTGGATATACCTTCTCAGTGAAGAGAGATAAAGTTCTTAGGAGACGGAGCCATTACCTTCACCGAAGTATGTATGCATGATACTCTCTATATAGTCTTTTCTTAAACTCACAACCTTAAAAGGGAGAAATATATACACTGAACAGAAAGAGTCATGCAGGCACTTTGTTGGACAGAAAATTCAGCTTGATGTAGACATCCAGGTATGGAAATGTTAAATCATGACTCTTAAGTTGTAGTGTATGATGAGGTAGTGATTGAGAACGAAGTCAAGTACAACTATTTTTCTCCAGGCTTTATACAATTATCAAGGGAACATTTAGTAGGTGGGGCAAGCAGACTAAAACAATTCTGGGAAGAGGAAGGGCAGAGTCAGTAGTTGCCACCCAGACACAGAGGAAGCAAGATGGCAAGGCAGAATGGAGAAAAGGTACAAAGCCACGTGGCTAAACATAAATAAAAATTATGGGTTAATTTAAGTGTAAGAGCTAGTCTGTAATAAGCCTGAGCTAATGCCAAGCAGTCATAATTAATATAAGCTTCTGAGTGATTATTTTATGAGCATGCAGCTGGGTGGGACACAGAAAATCTTCCAGCTACAAATGGCCAATGGCTTACCAGAAGACTGTAAGATCTGAGGGAAGGACAAGTGAATAGAATAAACATAATTCATGGAGATACTTGTGCCCTATAAAAACACTAACCTAGGACACCTCCCATGTAAGCCACAAATATCCAAATTTTAGAGGTCTTGGTCAGGAGATGTTGGCAGTCATAAATGACCTCAGTGTCATATCACTCTGGGAACTTTATAGATCTAAGAGAAGCTTTCCCACAACAAAGTAATTTTGGATAATTCTCAGGCTGACCATCATATCTCTCAGCAACAGAAGACAATTATGAGCCCCTGAAGCAACCCTGTCTCTAGTATACTTACATATCATTGGGTTGCAAATTGACATTAAATCTAATTTGGATGATTGGGGATTACCGGGTTTGATGAATTTTGACTATAGGAGTTTACCTTTGCTCTCGACAGGAATGAGTAAAAAGAGAAACCATTCTTTGTAGATGAGGTCTATAAAGGTATTTTGCCCCTAAACATAGAACTTTCTGATACAATTTGAACCAGGGCCTCCATATGGAGTCCTGACTATTTTATAATTAACTATATACCCTAGGCTAGCCTCAGATCACATCAGCATGCACCACCAAGCCCAGAAAACGAAGATCTTACAGAGTCATTTTCTCAGACCAAAGCAATTATTTCACAGTGAAGAAGCTTTAGTAGCTGATACATGGCTGTGGGGTCCATGGGTCTTAATGCTGTGTGCCAGTAAGGTTAAAAAAATCACCAGGGAGCATAAACACTTTTCTCTACAACTATGGACTATATGACTATGAAAGTTTGCTTTGCTCTATCAGAGTTAGGACTAGAAGTATAGTAAGTGACACTTTGCCATCTGGACATGACTGTGTGGCATGGGACTAGTAGGTAGAGAAAGGGGTCAACACATTTTAGCAGTACTTGACCCTGGTAATAAAGATGGCATAGGACTGTTACCAATCCAATTGTTAAGGGATGAATAAATTCCACGCTTGGATGACACAGCAAGTGTCTCTTGGTGGCCTGTAAATCACATTTTATTATAAGGAGCAATGCCATCAACATCTGACTGTGATGTGTGTGCTGACCACAGTCCCAGACACTTCAGAGTCAGTGTCACTCTGTTAGCTTAACAACCTTGAACAGGAGAGAACAACCAGGCAGAGAGAGAAATTCAATCCGTACTGGAAAGTGGAAAAGAAAGGGTAAATAGCTTGTATAGTAGTGGTTCTATGAAAGTGAGAAATCGGGGATATAAGTACACTGCCTACATTCCACATACTGATTTCTCTAGGGTCAGAAACCATACTATCAATGGGAAGCTGTCTTCAAGGAGGGAGAACTTACCATAACAAATGAATCCTTCTGAGAATTACAGGGAGTGGACACTAATGGGTACCCTGGTACCTTCAAGTGATTTATCCTCAAGAGTGAGGATTGTTTACTTTAATCTCAAATGCTAGCTGTTGATGGCTTATGTTGGTGTCTCTTAAATGCTGCCCTCAGTGAATAGTAGCTGCACTAACATGGTTATGACCCTTCCCTGGGTGGGCCCATCCCAGTATCTGATTGGTGTGATTGCCTAAAGGCCTGGTACGGCATCTTAATTTGACACAGCTTTAAAAATCCAGCCTAGCAGCACCACACCCCTTGGCAGCAGTTGAAGCTCATAAATGAATTGCAGTTCAACATGCCCATCTGCCTGAATCTGCTGCTTTTATTTACTTACAGGAGTTGTTAATGAGACTTCCTCAGTTCTTCATCTGAACATAAATCCCCACCATAGAGTGCATTTCCAGGGACCCAACTAAATACAGGGCATCTGGACACTGTGCTACCAGGCTCTTAAAATCAGGCAGCAGTAATCTGGTAGAAGACATTTAAAATGAACTGAGCTCAGCTTCTATATGCTTCCTGTTTGTTTGTTTTTCAAGTGCTCACCTCCAGTTCTCCTCTGGATATAAACAAATGCACTCAGGTCTTTGTAATACACTTGGATTTCTACTTCAGTAGAATTTCTTGCAATGAATTCTTGCTTCTTGCTCTATGCTTTCTTTACCTTAGGACCATGGATAGTTTATATAGAAGAAATTACCATGTTTCTTTTCACAGCAATGTTTGTTTGGGGATCTTTTATGGACTAATATGCTGTTTGCTCAAATGCATTTTGTTCAACATCTTGTTATTGTCCAGACCCTATACTGCCTGGCCCCAGGTGGCCTTCCTTGTGTCCCTGGTGTAAACTATAGCACTACCTAGTCTTACTAGAGCTGGTTTTACTTCAACCAATGTTACTAAAGAACTCCATGTCTTTCTTTATTGTACTACACAGAGGTCACCACTGTGAGATTTATTTGATTTTGTAGATGGGCTAATTAATTTGTTCATTCTGTGCACTCAGCATCCGCTCTGCTTTTTGGAGCAATGCTACCAAAGCAATAGATTAATTTACATGGTACAATGCATTTAGAATAATCATTACCCCGTAGAATTGTTATTGCTTGAATTCTAAAGAGAGATGTTTCCCCACTGAGATAAAAAAAAGTTGCAATTGCAGATTGTTTTTTCTAAAAGAAAAAAAAGATAAATCTCTATAAATTTTTTGAACAGAAGAGTTTTATGGAACTTTTAATTTAATTATACAAGGTTCAAATGCCAAAGTTTGCTGACAGCTCTGAACAAACTTCTGTGAGTTACAAGGACTAGAAGCCAACCAAAAATAGTTTAAATGAAGAATACAGAGAAATTTATGAAGGGTAACAAGTTTAGATAGCTCCACAGGAAAAACCACCGGGACCGCATATTTTAATTTGCCATTTCTCAAAATTTCACATCCCTTTTATTATGCCATTCATTCTTCTCTGCTCTTGATTTCATTTTCATCTCAGTGTGAATTGGCTCTCACTCATCTGTTTGGACTGGACCCATTATGGCTTCCCACAAAATAGCAATCTAAGCCCCTTAATCCTCAGCGTTATTAGCTTAGCTACCCATTGTCCTTCAATATTTCAGATGAATCTGATAGACTCACACACAGATCAGGTATGAATACTACAGCCTCGTCAGTGGCAGGCAGGCAGGAAGGTGGAGATCACAGTTTTCAACATACTCTGGGTCTCCTTCCTGCAGCAATGACATTTTGTGGGCAAGCATACCCTAAATACATTAATAATGATGCAAACTCTCAAGTTTTCTGAGCTCTAGCTAGAAAAAATGAAAATACTTTTATTACTGAGTTTACAGCTGTTTCAATGATAGTCATTAATTAAGTTAATAATCCAGCTTCAGGGTAGAGAATGCATTTAGAATAAGAAAATATATTCATTTTTTCAGGCAGGATAACAAAACGAGCTGGTATACATTAAATAACTGAATGTTAAAATAGGAAAGAAGAAAGTCCAGCTATCACAATAGTAGATATTTAGCTGTATGAAGATACTTACTATTTCATACCCACAAAGAAATAAAAACGTCTTACTGGTCCAGGTATTCTGTTTTAAACAAGTATATTTCTTGTAACAAACATCAGTCAAGACAGACAAGGTCAGAATGGGTGAAGTTCATACATATATATATATATATATATATATATATATATACATACATACATACATACATATATGGCTATTATCATTTTTATACAATATGGAACTATGACATAAATGTTTTTAATATTAATGAGAATTTATTGTTATAGCTTCTAATATTACTAGGAGACACAATATTACAGCATACTTCCTGATCCTCTGGAATTTACCATCTTTCTGTTCCTTCTTCAGAAATGGATCTCTGAGTCTTAGAGGAGGGAAAATTTTTTAGATCTATCCATTGGGACTGGGCTCCACAACTCTTCGTTTTGATTGGATTTTTTTTTTATGGTCTTTATCTATTGCAAAAAAATGTTTCCTTGAGGAGGGGTGAAGACCACACTCAGCTGTGGGTATAATGACAAATAATTGTAAGTTATTGTTGTGAATTAAGCTGGCTTAGTAAATTAATGGTTGTGCAAACATAAGCTGAAGAAGGACAACACCCGGGGAAATGGTGGGCAAAGTGAACAGGAAAGAGTCTAAGACCTACACAAAGAACTAGTGACAGCTACGGAAAGCTGAGAATGGGAGAAGTGGTCCTTCTTGGGAAAAGTAAGAGAAAAAAGGTTTTCTGGGAAAAAAATTGAAAACATAAATCTGTACAACCTGTATGCAACTTACTCTCTTTAAGTAGCATTTTAAAGCATTAGAAATAATACTTGATATCAATCTCTGTAAAATTGTTTTGGATAATACTTTCACTGATTGAAAATACTTGTTATTAATATATGTATATTTGTATATATGAATGAATAAAAATATCAAATACAGAAATGTTTTTAATAGCATTGATCACACTTTAAACAATAGATGTCTTAAGAATGTGTAGCAACCATAGCTAAAAGAAAACATTTTCTGGCACCAACATTTGGGGTTAGTAGCTTTGTTTAGTATTCCCACCTATTCTTTGTGTTATTAATCTGTCAATAGCCCATTTTGTATGCATTTTAAATTTATGTTTTATAATTACTCATAACAATAATGCCCAAAATGTATGAAAGCTGTGGATGTGTTGAAGTTTAACAGAAGCCAAAGTTTATAACAATAGTTAGGAGAAAAAAAGGAGAAATAGAAACTGTATCCAATACTATCAACATCTATACAACTTTAATAAAAATGTATTTATTTTCACTGGTGTACAGATGTCCATAGCTTCAATAAATATATCAATAGGCCTAGGGGCAATTTAGAGCCTGAATGTTCATAGATCAATTATTATATGTATATTACACATGTATTTTAATGTTCTAAAATGTTAAATTTGATAAACCATTCCATTCTGACTAAACATGGTTTATGTCACTCAATTTCTTAATTTTTAGGCTATTATAAGAAGCACTAAAGAATCCAGCATAAAAATGAGTTATATTTGTAGACAAAAGACGCATCAGTTATCTAGCCATTTATAGTAAAAGCCACTGCTGTGTAGTTTCCTGTGCAGATTTATAGTATAAAACAGACTAAATCTGTTTTAAACCAATGTATGAGATAAAACCAATCATGAGAAATGTTGATTGGAGGGATTTTTGTATATGTAAGTGGTGTAAAGCAGTAAGAAAAGTCTGAAAACTAGTAAACAAAATTAAATCTCATATTTACTGAAAATGAGTTTAATATGCAAAAAAATTAATAATGCTAAGATATATTTCACATACAACAAAATATTCCTTTAATATGTGTAATGCAGTGTTCCTTAATGAATAGAAATTCATGTAAATGCCACCATAATCAATTTTAGGGTATTTTTATTGCTTTATGAACCCCAATGTCCCTTATTATTTACCCTTCCATACTCTGCTACTTCCCAACCTCTGGAAATACTAATTGATATTAGATCTCTATAGAGAAACATTTTGTATAAATAGAATCATGAATATGTGGCTTTGGTGTTATAATTCTATCACTGAGCATATTGGTAGGATACATTTCTGTCGTAAAATATATTATTACTCCATTACCTTTTATGATTATTACTGCTACATATGACTGCAGTATGTTTATAGAATTATCATTTTAGGGAAATCAAGATTGTTTTACCTTTTTGAATATACAGAAGATCTTGAACATTAGCCATAGAAGAATGACTTATGATCAACTATTTTATTTTCCTTGTCATTGTTGAGATCCCCACCCCACATGATGCCAGTTTTATATGTGAAAAATTTCTGTAAATGGATTTGGGCATTTTAGTTGTCATATGTGACATTAACTCTGCTCTCCTTTCTTGGGCAGCCATTGATCAGATGCAGGACAGGAACACCAGTTTTTGATGCTTCAGTTGCATTAATAAGGATTAAAGGCAAAGCAATGTAAGAATAGACCCAATTCATACTCTCATTGACCGTCTCCTGAAGTGGGAAATTAATATTGAGGATGGAAAATCACACTGAGAGCCAGGACCATTAAACAAAATCCTGTAATTCTAATTGAGAATGTATGCTTAATATGTGCCCCAACCCATGTTAGATGTTAAGTAACATTCCATTCCATATAACTCTAGGCTATAGAAATTGTGTGTATTTTAATTGATGAAACTGAGATTATAAATTATTGTCCAAGCAACCCACAAGCACATAACAAGTGACAGAACAATCCGAGTACAATTCTGATTTCAACGTGCACTCTTTCTGTTACGTCTCATTACCAGCTGGTGAATCACTACCAAATATGAAAATGCTTGGATTGAAAGAACCAAGAAGACAATGAGAAAATAATGAAAACACTAAGGTCAATTAAGAAACTATTTATCTCAATTTTAAAATTATTCTACTTCAATGTGTTTTCAGAAGTTTTATTTTAAAGTAAAACAATATGAAAGAACAAATTTAAATGATGAATAGTTTACTAAATAGTTTACTAAACTAATGATTAGAGAAAGAATTATTTTAAAATATGGTTCTGAAATTATTGGATAATACACACAAAAATAAGTGTACTGAGTCTCTGTGTATGATAACATACTAAAATATAACATGAAAGATAGCAAAGACGAAACCATAAAAGATAAAGTAAGAAAATGGCTAGAAGAAAACAAAGCAGAAAAATCAGTCTTTATGACCTTAGTCTGGCAAATATTTCTTAGAATTCACAAAACACAAATCAGAGAGAATATTTGATAATTGCTGTATAATTGAGTAAGTCTTTTTTGTGAATTCTTTTATACATAAATAGTATATTCCTATAATATAATTGTTAACAAAATACTATTTCCTGAAACGTGGTACTCAGATTTTTGACAGTGGCCATTTATTCCACACAACTTTCTAAGAAATGTAATATATATATATATATATATATTATACTCATTGTGTAAATAAGAAAACTGCATGACAGTTAGGGTGTTTGGCCATCCTATCACCAGAGTAGGTCAGTTCGGGCTTTCTCTTGACCATTGCCAGTAGTCTATTGTGGGGGTGTCTGTGGATTTCTGTGGGCCTCTCTAGCATTTTGCTTCTTCCCATTCTCATGTGGTCTTCATTTATCATGGTCTCTTATTCCTTGCTCTCCCTCTCTGTTATTGATCCAGCTGGGATCTCCGGCTCCCATAAGCTCTCTTTCTCTCGACCCTTGCCCTTCATTACCCCCACTCACGTCCATGTTGTTCATGTAGATCTCATCAATTTCTCTGTCATTGGGCAATCCCTGTGTCTTTCTTGGGGTCCTGTTTTCTCGGTAGCCTCCCTGGAGTTGTGAGTAGCAGTCTAGTCATCTTTGTTTTACATCTAGTATCCGCCTATGAGTGAGTACATACCATGTTTGTCTTTCTGAGTCTGGGTTACGTCACACAGAATGATTTTTTCCAGATCCATCCATTTGCCTGAAAACCTCATGATGTCATTGTTTTTCTCTGCTGAGTAGTATTCCATTGTGTCCAAACACCCTAACTGTCATGCTAGAAATGACTATGAGATAAAGCACAGGGACAAATAGCCAAACGAATGGAAACACATGAACTATGAACCAATAGCTGAGAAGCCCCCAACTGGATCAGGCCCTCTGGATAAGTGAGACAGTGATTAGCTTGATCTGTTTGGGAGGCATTCAGGCAGTGGGACGGGGTCCTGTACTCAGTGCATGAGGTGGCTGTTTGAAACCTGGGGCTTATACAGGGACACTTGGCTCAGCCTGGGAGGAGGGGACTGGACCTGCGTGGACTGAATCTACCAGGTTGAACTCAATCCTCAGGGGAGTCTTTGCCCTGGAGTAGATGGGAATGGGGGGTGGGCTGTGGGGAAGGTGGGAGGGGGGTAAGAAGGGGAGAACAAGGGAATCCGTGGCTAATATGTAAAATTAAATTAAATTATAAAATAAAACAAAAAAAGAAAACTGCAGAAAATTGAAGTGTTAGATAACCTAGCCAATGTTTCATATGAAAACTTAATAATACTTAAAAGAAACATTCAAAATGAAATATTTGATGAAGAAACACTTTTCTTGATTGGTATAAAAAGTTTGATAAATCATAAAACTATTTATAAAATTAAGTATTACAATAATAAATTGTGAGGTTGAAGAAAAGGCTCAGTGGATACGACCACATAATGCTCTTGCAGAGGAGCTGGCTGGGTTCATCCTCTAGGACCCCTGTCAGGAAGCTCATAACTCCTTGTAACTGCAGCTGTAGGCAATTTGACCTTCTCTCAAATGCACAAACACATACACTGACAAATTCATATACACAAAATTAAATAATAAAAGTGTGATTTATAATAAAAATAATTACAAAATACTAATTTAAAGACATTAAGCATGGGAGTTGAGGGTTGGTGACATTTCAAATCTCAGATGAAGGTTTAGTGAATCTCCTCCCATCTCATTCTAATGAGGCATGTTCCTAACCAATGGAAACATTATGCTCAGAGAAAATAGCCACACCACCAACACCACCACCACAAATGCAACCAATTCAGAGGTTAATATAACAATGAATTCCATGCTGGAGACCACCTTGAACTGAGTAGTAGAAAATGAGTTGTACAAATAAAACCAAAATTCTCTACAAAAGGAATTTAAGGAACATAAGTACTCTAATGAGACCAAAAAAAAAAAGTATGGATTAGGGTGGATAGGCAAGTGGGAAGACTCAGGGAGTAGTTGGAGGAGGGGAAATCATATTCAAAATACACTGTGTGAAAAAAATCTGTTTTCAATTAAGAATAACATAACTATAAAGAGCTTAACATATATAATTAAAATAAACTACGTAATAATGATAAATCCAGTACTGGAGTTAGAGAAAGGGGAAATGAAGAAATATGACATCATTGATCTTTTTATATCTGAGAGAGATAATAGATATACAAAAATAAAGAAATCAAATAAAATTTCACCCTTCACAATGTGGTTTTAAAGCAAACATTCCAAGATATTAAAAAAGACCAGTTATTGACACTTATATTTGGAGTAATTATCACTTTATTCTATGAGTTTGTGAACTCCAGAACAATTATAAAAACAAAGTTTAAGACTTTTTAAATATTTGTGCTTTACAATGTGACTCTAATTGGTGACATGCTTCATAATCACAAATAAAAATTATATGTATTTAATTGTATATAAAATATATAATTTATATGAACATAAAGTTGTACATGTATATTCTAATCACATATATAAATAAAATGAAACTTTGTGGGGGGGCTTGTTCACCTATTAATAAATCTACTTTTATGTGTATATACTTGTCAAATTAGTGGAGTAAATTCCTTTTTGGGAGTTCTTAAATTTTTTTCAATATAAATACACAAATGTGACTGGGGGAGGCATACAGAAATAAAAGAAATTTTTAACTCTTGGGTCTTAGAAACTGGGAATCCACCAACTGGGAATCACTATCAACAGTGTGTGTGTGTGTGTGTGTGTGTGTGTGTATGCATATGTGTATATATGTGTGTGCATGTGTGTGTATATGTGTGTGTGCATGTGTGTGTGTATATATGAGTGTGTGTGTGTGTGTGTGTGTGTGTGTGTGTGTGTGTCTGTATGTCCATGTGTATCCAAGAAAAGAGGTCCAGACAATGGGTTCAATAGACCATGAGAGATTCAGAGCAATAGTTAGAGTAAGACTACAGGGATTTTATTAAGTGTTTGGGTAGAAGAAATAAGTGAAAGACACCAGAATGTTCATTGCTGTGTTTGAAAGCAAAGAGGTCACCTGCATGGGGATTTTACAGCTATTGAGACACTTTTTCTTTTCTCTTTTACTTTCCTTCTCTTAAACTTTATTTTATTTGGGGATCATTGCAAGGGCAGAGAGCAGATATGAAGGGATGGGGAAATGAAGGGCCTCGAGATACATGATGTGAAAGATACAAAGAATAAGTAAACCGAAAGTTAAAAAAAAGAAAAAGAAAATCATGACGATTTGTATTCTTGCAATGTTATGTTGTGTGGATGTAGTTTAAAGTATTTAACTTAAGTCATTTAGTTCAATTCCCATTGTTCTTATTTCTACCAACAAAATATGTTTTAACACAGTACAATAGATAGTAGACAGAGGATATATACCGAATTTAGAAATGTTTTTCTTCCTTCCTGATTTATTCAATGATTCCTAAATGTTGGTTGGGTTGTTTAAGCTATATAATCATTATTTACCCTGTTAAATTGTTTTTGTAAGGATATATCTCCTAGTGTTAATGTAGCAATTAATTATATATGATATGTATGTAGTACACATTGACAATATGTATATAATATACTTATACTATGTATCTACTAACCAGGCATGGTGACATGTGCCTTTAATCCTAGTAGTAGATGTAAGGAGGATCTGGAGTTTAGGTTCATCTTCAGCTTGGGGTAAGTGAAATTTTATCTCAAAAAAAAAAAAAGAAAAGAAAGAAAGAAAAATCCCTTGAGCCAAAATTGTATTATATCCAAGTGCCAGTCATAGAACGACTTCTTAATAAGTGTTTTCAATGTTTAGTGATACATACGTCATGTTAATATTACTACTGATTAGGTCTCCAAAGGAATTACAGAAGAGAAGGGAAACCATTCTTGCCATGGGACATGTGTGCAAAGTCTGAGTAGAAGATGCCAGTGACTTGATGAAGCTTCTACCTGATTCCCATCCAACTTCTGTCCCTTCACTTGAAGATTACTGCTACAAACACTTTCTGATCCAAAGATGGAATGCAACTGATAACTCTATAATACTCTTCATAAACTCCCTTAGAAGTTTATCCCTCTGTGGTTCTTTTCTCCATAGTCCTGGCGCTGCAATAAATAAAAGAGGCATGAAATAATATTTGTTGACAAAAATTACTTTAAGCCATCAAGTTATATTTCAAAATTACGTTTTTCTTTTCCTGAATAACCTTTTTTTCCTATTCATTCAACTCCCGTTTCTTAGAAACTTCTAATTAACTACCTGGGAAACAGCCCTTTCTAACCTCAGTTTTTGGCCACCTTATTAATCTTCTGGACCTGCCCCAATGAAGTATTTATTCATAGTCTTTTCTGGCCTATACTTGGTATTTCAAGGGCTGGCATTTCCCTTGCTTGTCTCTGGACACTAATATTTAATCATATAATCATAGGAATTGGAGATGGATGAGACCTAACACTTTACTTTCCATCTGCCTGCCAAAGCTGTGGCTGTTTTCTCTCTCTTTTGGCATTGATTTTTACAAAGCTGGTGATTTATCCACTAAAATAATTTTAAATGCCATATTTTTGCACATAGATCAGGAATATCTGCTACACAAACTTTCATATTCCATAGCTATATCTATTGGGTAATCTCACTAATAACTGTAAGTACACATATACACAGACACTCTTAGATATTTGCATGTATATACATGAACACACATATCTTCACCCACTTGTATACATACAGAATGAATCACTAGTGATTGTGGTCAGATGAGTGCACCTGTTACTTCAATGAGTAAAACGCAAATCAAACAAATGGTGGGGACAGGAATGAATAGCCCATTCTGTCTAAATTTCAGACCCAGTCTCCAAGTATCACTATCATCATGATTTTTTCCCAATAAACACATTCTCTGTATTGAAAGGTGCATTGAAATTATTTTACCTTTCTAAGTTTTTCTTAGTAAGTTTTTCCATTTTAAATTTTGTACCCCATTTTGCAGAACTGGTTGGAAAAGAGCATATTAATTTGTATGTGCACAGTGATAAATTGATAAAAAGCATCAAAACTAATAAATATTACATTTATCTCCAAATAGGACCTCTATAAGATTCACATCTTCAGCATTTACTGTCAGACTTCAGTGGTCTAAGAAATGGCATGGAAATAGTACTTAGAATGTGCTCAAATTATGGAATCATTCTATTATGAAAATGATTTATGCACTTATGTAGCCTTTCTTGTAAACTTACATAGGCAGAATAAAAATCAGAATAGTGTGTGTGTGTGTGTGTGTGTGTGTGTGTGTGTGTGTGTGTGCAGGTCTAACAAAGCCCTAGTAGTTCTCTGTTCTGATCCTAACTGAGGGCATTGGGAAAACATAAATTCTTCTTTCTCTTCCACCTCAATGGCTGATTTGAAAGCCCAATGATTATACACCTACATCATGTCAATCACATTTCTATCACTACAATCCAAGATGCCTGAGATGACAAACTTATAGAATGCCAATTTGGGTTTAGGGTTGTAGAAGGTTTAGTATAATGTTGGATAGCCACATTACTTTGGGGACTACTATGTGGTGATATGTCAAAGTGGTGCAGAAAAGGTAAAGACAATAGTCTCACAATTATTTTCAGAATACTGCTCTTAATGACCTCCCACTTAATATAAACTCTTAAAAATAACACTTCTTTCTAATATTGTTCATCTGAGGACACAGCCTCTAACATATAGGTATTTGCAGGAACGCATATCTCAGCTTCCTTTGAACCTTTTTCACTGCTTGTACTTTATAAACTCTAAATGAGAATACAGTAAGTAAAAACAAGAACTTTTTATTGTCTTTCCAGGAACTCCAGAAGTTTATGGTAAGTTTCCTGTCATTGCTGTAGATGGAGGGGTGGTGAGAGAAACTGGATTCAATTTATAAAGGATTATCAGTCATGGCAAGTTTTGTGAGCCACACAAGGTCAAACACACAGCCAATTATTTGAGGATGTGTAAACTGACAAGTTTCTTTTGGGGTTGAACAATTTGAAATTCAGCAACATTCCATCCTACCCTAGAGTTGGCAATATGTGCCAATTGCGTTGGTGATATAATATTACAGTCCTATACAGAGCAGCATAACTAGTTTCCATAACATACACTTTAAAAGTTTCCTTGAGCTTCCAAGTTAGTATTGAGGTAAAAATTACAGCTCAAACCATGTTGACCATTTTCACAGGAGAGTCAGATATCTCTCTAGCTCATATTACTCATTTTCAACACAAAGCTAATGATGCCTCATGATGCTTATAGTATAGGACTTCATGAACATAGATAAGAAATGCAATGATTTTACCACACTGCCTAGAGCATAGGTACTTTTCACCATACAACATAGAACTGTACAATAACACAACAAATAAAATGTATAATACTCTTTTTTTCATATTTTTTCTGGTTCCTTCTTTCTAGCATCTAAATAATTGTTTTACTGGAGCATGAGTATGAGATGTATTTTATAAAGGTGATATAAAAAAATGCTTACTTAGAAATATAACCCAACACCCTTTGAAAGAGGTAACAAGAGTAGTAACAATGACCAAAGGGTAAATAAGAAGAAAAGCCATCGAACAAGATTCACCACCCCACTATGTGTGTGTGGTTTAGAGGAAACCATTGAAGTCCAGACATGGAGCACCAAGAAAGAAGTGAGCAAAGTCTCTTCTTAAAATAATACATAACACACAAAATATTCTTTCTCTAAAGATTTATTTTTATATATTTATTTCATACAATATATCTTGATTATGTTTTCCCATCCCCTAACACTTCCCATGCCCTCCTCTCCTTCCCACATCCCTACCTACCCAACATTGTATCTTTTCTCTCAAAATAAACTGCACAAAACACAGAAGTGAAGGTCTACTCAAACAAATAAATTGCCAATAAGACAAAAATAAAAAAGCCAAAGTAAACAATCACCCAACATACACAGGGGGAAAAAAATCAAGGAGTTTGTTTTGTGTTGACCTTCTACTCTCGGACATTTTTGCTTTATTAAAAAGAAAAAAGTCATTGTTCTAGTTCTTTAATATTTAAGTATTATTTATTTTATGTGTTCATATTTTTCCAAAAGACACTTGTCAAGCAAAATAGCTTTGATCTAATTCATTGAAAAGACAAATATCAATTCCAGTGATATATAAGCATGTCCTGTCCTGATGGTAGATTCATATTAATAGATAATGAGTTTATGCAGTGTATAATAACATGCCATTACAGAGTAACCAATCCTAATTACTCACCAACTGTGTGAGCAATTAATTAATGAATGCTGTAAAAATCTTTCCTATTAATTCAATACATCTTTGTTGTTTAAAAGCAATGCCAGGTATTGAGGAAAATTTAGTAACAAACTGGTATGAATCATGTTTTCCTCAAACTTATATTCTGGTCAGAAGAGGTAGTTGGCAAAGAACCAAGAAAAAAATAATTTAAAATCTCAAGCAAAAATGTCAATATTTCTCAGCTTAAATTGAGGATACAGTGAAGGGGAATTACATTCCATGGTTATGTCTCTAGAAAAATATAGACTCATATTCATACATAGAATTACAGTTTAAGAAATATGGAGAATTCTAAGTTTTCACATTATCTATGTACATCCTGCTATCTTTTAATTCATTGCTTACTTTTTATGCCTACTATAATGTAAATGCTTAGAAATAATTGTTATATGATACTCTCCAGGGGATACTCACTAAATGTTTGACCAAGTTTAGAACAGTAATACTTTTTTTCAAATATTTTTGACTGAAAGTTGGCTAAACCTGTAAATGCCAAAACATGAATATAAAACCAGTGGTATGGAATATGTACACAAGGAGAGTTGGCCATTTATTACAAATATTACCATTCCCTGATAGTTTTGTCTTTGTTTGATGCCTTTTACTATCAAATAATCCAAATGTTATATAACTAATAATTCATTACTTATGACATGGGCTGTACATTTTAATGTGCCATGGAAATAGTATATATACATGGCACATTAAAGAATCAATTTTCTTTCATTATTATTGTTATTATTATTATTAAGAAAATTTCTGTTCATTTTACATACAAACCACAGATCCCTTCCCTTCCCTCCTTCTACTCCCCAGCCTCCCCCATCATCCTAATCCCCATTCCCACCTCCTCCAAGGCAAGTCCTCCTATGGGGAGTCAGCAGAGCCTGATACACTCATCTGAGGCTGGTCCAAGCCCCTCCCCCTGGACCAAGGCTTGGCATGGTATCCTACCATAGGCAGTGGCCTTTGTTCATGCCCTAGGGATGGATCCTGATCCCATTGCTGGGGGCCCCTTGAGTAGATCAAGCAACATAAGTGTCTTGCCTATGCAGAGGGCCTAGTCCAGTCCCATGGAAGATCCACAGCCATTGGTCCACAAATCATGAGTTCCCATTAGTTTGGTTTGGTTGTCTCTGTATGTTTCCCCATCAAGATCTTGATGCCCCTTGCTCTCAGAATACCTCTTTTCCCTCTTTAAGTGGACTCCCTGAGCTTGACCTGGTGCTTGGCTATGGATCTCTGCATCTGCTTCCATCAGTTACTGGATGAAGGCTTTATGATGGCAGTTAGGTTAGTCACCAATCTGATTACCAGAGTAAGCCAATTCAGGCACCCTCTCCATTATAGCTAGTAGTTTAAGGTGGGGTCATTCTTGTGATTTCTGGGAACTTCCCTAGCACCCAGTTTCTCCCTATCCCTATGGTATCTTCCTCTATCATGGTACCTTTTTTATTGCTCTTCCATTCTGTCCCTGTTCCAGCTCAACCATCCTGTTCCCTTATGATATCATCCCCCATCCCCTACCATCCATTGCCCCCCGCACCCTCAATCTGCTCATGGAGATCCAACCCCACATCTGACAGAGGGCTTATCTCCAAAATATATAAAGAATTCAAAAAACTAGACAGCAAAATGCCAAACAATCCAATAAAAAAATGGGCTACAGAGCTAAATAGAAACTTTTCAACAGAAGAATCTCAAATGGTTGAAAGACATTTAAGGAATTGTTCAACATCCTTAGTCATCAGGGAAATGCAAATCAAAATGACTCTGAGATACCATCTTACACCTGTCAGAATGGCTATGATCAAAAACACTGATAACAGCTTTTGTTGGAGAGGATGTGGAGCAACAGGAACACTCCTCCACTGTTGGTGAGAGCGCAAATTTGTACAGCCACTTTGGAAATCAGTATGGCAGTTTCTCAGCAAATTGGGAGTCAATCTACCTCAGGACTCAGCAATACCATTCTTGGGCATATGCCCAAGGAATACTCAATCATACCACAGAGACACATGCTCAACTATATATAGCAGCATTGTTCATAATAGCCAGAACCTGGAAACAACCTAGATGCTGTTCAACCAAGAATGGATAAAGAAAATGTGGCACATATACACAATGGAATACTAATCAGCAGTAAGAAACAATGATATCATGAAATTTGCAGGCAAATGGAAGGAACTATGAAATATCATACTGATATGAGGTACCTCAGACTCAGAAGGACAAACACGGTATGTACTCGCTCATAAGTGGATATTAGATGAAAGGCAATGGATAACCAGACTACAACCCACAGCTCCAGAGAGGCTAGCTAACAAGGAGAACTCCAAAAGGGATTCATAGATCACACTGGGAAAGGGGAATGGATGAAGAGAATCATTTTTCTTGCTTTAAAATTACTTGGGGACAAAGTGTTGCTCAGGCAATATTCCACTCAAGAGCTTGATTAGTGTTATGTAGCATCATAGTTAACTGTGAGCTATTTTAAAAATTATTTTAAGGGGTGTGTGTGTGTGTGTGTGTGTGTGTATGTGTGTGTGTGTGTGTGTGTGTGTGTGTGTGTGTGTGTGTGTGCGTGCATTGTGTACCAGTGCACTCATGCCGTAGATTTGTGTGAGAAGGTCATAGGACAACCCTCCAGAGGCAATATTTTCCTTCTACTTTGTATGATCTGGAGATTTGGTCCAGGTCTCAGTGTCATAGGTTAGCATTTCTACACACTGAACAATCTTGCCAGTCCAAGGTTTTGATACTTTTGTTTCTTACATTTTGAAGTTCATATACAAGAATGATACAATTTCTTTTCCTGTATGAAACTGAAAGACAAATTACACAACAACGCTTTATGCCAGGCCACTATTTTCCCAACAATTCAATGTATATCTCCTCTCTGTTCTACATTCTCACAAGTCACTTGTAAACCATGCTTTATTTCTTTATCACCATGCCAATATTACATTTTCTCAATTATCCCATTTTCATTATAAGTCATGATATATAAAAGGTAAGTCTGGCTCCCTTCCTCATTTATCTTACATAAACTTCCTTAGGCACATTTCCTCTTCTAAATTAAATTTGTAAGGAACATTTTGAGTTTCATGAATAACACAAATAGGATTTTTTTTATTACACTTCAGTGTATTTATAGAATAATTTGGAGGAGTATTCTTATCTTTTTAATATTAAGTCATCTCATTCACAATATGGCTTGGTTCACCTTTTATTTAAATCTCTTTTTATGCCCTTTAGTAAAATTTTACAGTTTTCTTCATATAGCCCTTATGCTTATTTTTACTGGGGTTATCGTTTTGAAATTTATAGGTTTGAGGCTATTGTGAACTGTATCTTATCCTCCGTTACATTGTCTTTCTTCGCAAGTGTACAATAAACTTGCAGAAAATTTCATCTTTGCTATTTTCTGAAACTGATGTCATTTTTTCTTCCTTTGTAATATTTACACAACTTATTTCTTACTATTTTGTTCTAATATTTGTATATTTTAGTTTTAATTTTTTTGCCTGGTGGATGTTTTTAGGGGTGCTGTGGGATGTCTTTCTGTATGCTGTGAATATGTGTTGCTCTGATTGGTTGATAAAGCTGCATTTGCCTATGGCGGGGCAGGAAAATCCAAGAGAGATTGCTGTGGGATGTTCTGTATGGCAAATATGTTGCTAATTAGTCAATAAATAAAACACTGATTGGCCATTGGGTAGGCAGGAAGTGTAGGGGGGACAAGGAGGAGAATAAAGCTGGGAAGTAGAAGGCTGAGTCAGAGAGACATTGCCAGCCACCATGAGGACAAGCAGTATGTGAAGATGCCAGTAAGCCACGAGCCATGTGGCAAGGTATAGATTTATAGAAATGGATTAATTTAAGCTGTAAGAACAGTTAGCAAGAAGCCTGCCACGGCCATACAGTTTGTAACCGATATAAGTCTCTGTGTTTACTTGGTCGGGTCTGAGCGGCTGTGGGACTGACAGGTGAGAGAGATTTGTCCTGACTGTGGGCCAGGCAGGAAAACTCTAGCTACAATAGATAGTGAGAGAAGAACGGAGAATGGGGCAGACTCTGCTAGCCACTGCCAGGAGAAGCAAGATGTGAAAGTACCAGTAAGTCACAATCCACATGACAAAGTATAAATTTATAGAAATTGGTTAATTTAAGATGTAAGAGCTAGCTAGTGAGAAATCTGAGTCATTAGGCCATATAGTTTGAAAATAATATAAGCCTCTGTGTGTTTATTTGGGTCTGAGCAGCTGCAGAACTGGGTGGGACACAGGAAAACTTCCAGCTACATAAGGGCTGATGTATAATGGTGATTACTGGCCTGATAATAATCTCATTTTCCTTGATGCTGATTTGAAGAGAACCTTCTCCATCTTCCTCTAATAAAACAAGTTATCTCTCATATAGTGTTCTGATAGACACTAATGTGTTTCTTTCCATTTCTTGCACGCTAAGAGTTTTATTCACTTTCAGTGAGTGTTTGTGGAGACACAATATGAAATCATTTTTAAAAATAAGCTTCTATTTCTCTCCTTTAGTAATTGAGTATGATGAATACATGTTGCACAAAATCTAATTGGTCTTGTAATAATAATAAAAAAAAAACCAGAGCCAGACATTGGGATAAATACTGAAAAATCAGAGACAAAATAAAAAAACATTGCCAAGTCTCACCTCACCAGCTCCGTGAGTCCTCTGAATATTTCTGAGTCCTCAGCTGAAAGGCATCCAGCTGAAAAGCCTTCCTCAGCCAAAATGGCCTTCCAGCTGAAAAGGCTCCAGCCGAAAAAGGCTCTACCTGAAAAGGCCTCTAGTTCCTGTCTCCTCATGCCTTATATACCTTTCTCCACCCAGCCATGTCACTTCCTTCCTAGTGCTGGGATTAAAGGCTTTGACTCCCAAGTACAGGGATTAAAGGTGTGCCACCACCGCTTGGCTCTGTTTCTCTCCTAGACTGAATCAATCTCATGTAGTCCAGGGTGGCTTTGAACTCAGAGATCCAGATGGATCTTTGCCTCCCAAGGTAGAACAAAAGATGTGTGCTGCCACTGCCTGGCATCTATGTTTAATCTAATGGATTGTTCTGTTCTCTGATCTTCAGACATATTTTATTAGGGTACACAATATATCACCACATTTCTATTTTTTGTCTAAAACAATATAAGGAGGTTACAACTAATATAAGAAAAAGTATGTGCAATAAGTACAATAAGTATATATAATATATATATATATATATATATATATATATATATATAGTCAAGAATTACATTAACAAAGTCTAGTCCATTAACGTTTGACAGATTCAGAGAAAATACTCCATTATTTATTCTATCTTGGTGAGCTCAAAGTGTTGTACCTAATTCGCTTTCTATCCTAACTTGTATTACCAACCCAAAACTATCTTTTGATGTCTTTTAATCTTATACACTTTATACCTCTTTAGTGAGTTTCTTTTCCGAATTTGTTAATGAGAAAAACTATAACTACAACTATGCAGTCTTCAACTCCCTCAGATACCTGAGAAGGAAATACTATTACCTAAGTAAACAGGAAGTGCAAGTAAGCAACTTCCAAAAGATGTGAAAAATGACAGGAAGAGCTGGCTGCCTGGATAGTCACCAGAGTTTCCTCTGTAATGCTGGAGCATCCACATTCAGCCTACAGGCCTAGTATATCTAACAATTTTATCTGTGAAGCAGGATTTCCTAAAGGGCCTTCTTACCTTGTCTTGGCAAGGTTTGGCAGTCTTTTCTTTTGTGTCCTGCTTGTCCATTTTGGACAGCATATCATCAGCAGTTAAGGCAAGAGTATTTTCTTGCCCAGTGGCTAAATTTTGCCACAAATAAAGTAAACTCCAAAACGAATTTCATCAATGCACATCATATTTTCTGAAGTAGATTGGTGCTGCCAGGATTTAACATGTCTCGTAGTAAAAAAAAAAAAAAAAAAAAAAAAAAAAAAAAAAAAAAAAAATCTATGTTATTAAAACACCTTAAATGCCATATTCTGTAGAACTCTGAAGTGTTTGGAGGTGACCTGTGACCTGCCTATCTAAAATTTATCTCTGATTGACCTTAAAAACATATCTAATATGACTACAAGTTTCATTGTACTAATAAACTTTCATTTCTTTGTATCCTAATTAGTTAATAATAACTTTCAAGGACTAGCAATTTGCATTAAATCATTAAATGAAATGTATAGGTACAATACTTTGAACAAGATTAGACATGTATGTACGGTATGTTCTAACAAAATTAATCTCAAATTTGTATCAATACATAAAATTTATATACAATATACAAAAATCCAATCCAATGTAAAATATTTAAAACAAGCAGTTGCTTTTTTAAAGTAGATTCAATAATCTACCTTTTATCATATCTTATCCATATTATCTCTGTTTTCTTTTCAGACTATATTCAATAATCTGCTCTTTTATCCTATCATTACTATCTTTTTTTTCAGAGTAGATTCAATAATCTACCTCTTATCTGTATCCTCTCTTTTTTTTATTTTTTTTTTCAAACAAGAATCCTGAATCTAATCTCCTTTGCTTGACTTTTTTCCTGACCGTTATCAATAAAACTTGTAATCAACCACCAAAAGAGTGACAATTATGCATAACTCATTGAACTACTCAAAAACCACCCACCACACCTCTTCGGAATATGGGTGCTGTGTTCTTAAAATTACTTCCTGCTGTTTGGGGCAATGACATCTTTAGGGGATCCTGAAAAGAAAACTTTGGGTTAACTGTGAAGTCCTGGTAGAGTTAACTATATCATTTATCCAGTGTCAAATAATGGGAATGTGCAGGGCATATCTCAAGTCATGGCTAGAGTAGTCTGTGAGGCTGGATCATCTCAGCTAGCCATTTCCATATTGTCCTGAGCAGTTTGTAGTTCAAAGCTTATCTTTGGGTGGTGTTTGTCAGCTTAATGGCATCATCATAGTCCATGTGTAATCATCATTGTGGAGTCCCATCATCTTTTTGGAGACTTCTGAGACCTCATTAGGTCAGATTATTCCTTTCCTTGGTAATTTTTTCTGGGTAGTTATCCCTTTTTCTTTGGATGCTTATTTGTCCAAAGGTCTTTAAATTCCTCAAGATTGTTGTTTTTCTTGTCCTGGAATGACAAAAATGAAACCCTTCTCCAACCCTAATTTGGGGAGTTTCCCTTTCTCATCTTTATCAATTTTGATTTATGGTTTTTCATGAATGTTTTGTTTTCTCTTCTGTAGCTGTTCTATCATCCAGAGCAATATGGTTTTTGTACAATAGTCATTAGATTCTTTAATTGCCCTGGGAAGGAGTTTCTTCCACAACAACAGGAAAGGACTGAACTGAATTTGACATGGGGCCTGCATGAGGCCCCTCAGGGCATTAACTGACTTTGAAGGAAAGGGATTACCTGTCTGTCCCTTGTTGACCCACATTCCTTATTACAGTATCTGCCTTTGCCACACCTTCTGCATAATCTAGAAGGGAGGGACATTCTGTTGGAATTATTTCTTGAAAAAAAGTTGTTTCTAGGAACTCCCTGTTTACAGTCCCTTTTTAGGTGACCTTATTTATCACAACTGAAACATTTGACATTACAATTTTTCTTCAAACCTCTGGAAATCATCTCTCCTATCCAAGCATCATCATGATCATGAGATTCAATATTAATTGTATCTTGGATCCATTCCTCCAAGGGTGCTGATCTTGCCTTTAATGGCCTAGTTACCATTTTGCATTGTGCATTAGCATTTTCAAAAGCCAGAGATTCAATGATTATTTTTCTAGCCTCTGAATTTGATATCATTCTATTTACTGTTGAAGTCAGTCTTCATAAGAAATCAGTGAAAGCTTCTTTTAGGCCCTGTATAACTTTAGGAAATGACTCAATTTTCTTTCCTACTTCTTCAATTCTGTCCCAAGCATTCAAGGCTGCCATTCAGCACAAATCTATGGTGTGGTCATCATATAATTGTCTTTGTATATCAGCACAATTGCCCTCTCCAAGAAGTTGATCTTGGGATATTTCAAGACCTCTAGCCCTATTTTTTTCTTAGCTTCATTCTTCCACCAGTTCCTCCATTGTAATTGGAGACCAGCCTATAAGACTGCTGTAACCAAATCTCTCCAGTTTTGAAGGATAATTCAATTACAAGTTAACTGTAAGTTTAGCATATGCTTCACAAAAGATGAGTAAGTACCATATGAGACTATTACTTCTTTGACTCTCCTCAAATCTAACATTTGCACAGGAGTCCATTGAGCTGATACACAGTCTTGGGGATATCTATCATTTGGCTGTTCCTGTAAGGTTACTGGATAAATTAAGGTTGGCTTTATGAAAGCCTTAGGCCATTTCTCTCTAACCTTATAATGCAATGCTATGATTGGTTCTTCTTTAACTTCCACTATCAGGGTGTGAATGTCTCTATGATCTATTTTAACAAGTTTTTTCTAAAACTTTTTATCTTGATACTAATATTAACTAACTTTTTAAATGATGAAACAGAAATGATCAAACAACTAATATTTATAATTGACATTATATAAATTCCATCAACATGAATTATCCTCTATTTAATTGTTCCATTTTCAGATTGCCAATCATATTATCAGAGACCAAACTCCCTCCATTGTAAAAATATTTCCTATTTTTTAACGTGAAAAAAAAAACTTTCTTTTAACTAATTCCTCCATTTAAGAAATCTTAATTGACTCACCAAATCTGCTGACACTGACAATTCAGATGATGCTGTGGCAGCAGCTCCCAAGGAGGGAGCTCAAGGTAAGCAAAAGGGAAGAAAGTAGGGAGGCAGCTGTCTGCACAGGGTAACATACAAAAGCAGCTAATTCTGGCATGTTTGGAGCTGGAACCTGGGGAGTTTGCTGCAGACAGGCTGCAACAGAAACTTAGCCTGCAGGGTAGCGACTCTGGCCCAGGTGGGGTGAAGATTCTGGCTATGTGTAGCTCTGGCCTGAGCCATAGGCAAGTAGTTTTTTTATGAATTCATGCCCCAAAAGTTGGATATCAGATGTTGATTGAATTGCTGAATGGTCTTCTATGTTCTGCCTGGCATCTAGCGGCTTGTTTTGTTCTCTGATCTCCAGGCAAATTTTCTTAAGGTACACAATATATCATCACAAATGTATCTGGTTTATTTTCTAATATCCAAAGCCCTCATCTTAATGAGTACCAAACACTTGCTGATGATATTCTATTACTTTCAGGCTCTGCTGTAATATATTTCATTTTAATTCAGGTATATACATTTGTTCTTATTAGTGAGAATGGCCTATTTTGCTTTTGCTATCACTATTTCATTTTGACCACAGATGGCTTTTTCTCATTTCATTTATATAAAGTGAATTTTGGACTATTATATCTTTATGTAAAATCTTAACCACATATAGAAAAAGATGTTTTTATGACTCCCATAAATTATTGAATTTTAACACCACTTTCATAAAAAAAAATATTGCAATGCCCTTTTGGATTTTGTTGTTGATCCTATTAAAATCATTTAAGATTACACATGTGATATTATGTGTCATGCTTTTTTGTCACCTATATTTCTCTGTCAGATTCTGAAAAGTCTCCTCATTTTGACATAGGCCTACTTTTTATTTCTTATAAATTTTATACCTTGCTTCTTTTATTTATCTTTATGCAAATTTTATTCTATTGTGGAAAACTCTTATCTATTTAACTCTGCAGGACCCTATTTTTTTTCCTCAGAAACTTGTAAGGTTTCTTTCAGAAACTTGTAAGGTGGGATTCTCTCTTTCTGGTCCCAGAAGGCACATTGTCAGTCTGAGCTCAGTTCTTACTCCTCCTTTCACTGAGCACTCTAGTGGGAACTTACAGTGGAACCCTCCAGTATTTTTACTTTACCTACCATTCCAACATTTTTCAGTGTAACTGGATAAATTTTTAAAAAATGTCATAAATCCTGTGATAGCATTACTGAAGATTTTGCAACCACAAAAATGTTCATGAAAGTATCATATTTCCATGATGAGTTTTCTTTTTTCTTGTATTTTATTAAGATATTTTTTATTCATCTTACATAACAATCACAGATCCCCCTCTGTTCCCTCCCCAGCCTCCCCCGCAAGCCCATCTCCCTTTCCCTCCTCCAAATAGCTAAGCCTTCCATGGGGAGTCAGTAGACCCAGGTACATTTAGTTGAGGTAGGTTCAAGCCACTCCCCATGCATCACTTGACTCTTAGAAATTTGTATTTCACATTATTTCCATTGGTACTTTATTATTATATTTTTGTTAAGTAGCATTAGGGCTGGACCCTGGATCTCATATATTCTAGGTAAGCACTATTAGTTGACAGATATCTGAGAGAGATAAATAACATTCAACAAAGACAAACTCAGAAATAAGTACCTAAAACTAATTATCCCACACTCAGATACCTAGAAGCTAGCATAAGAACACAATCAACAATAGCTAAGACAATATGTTTTCACCAGAATCCAACTGTTCTACCACAACAAGCCCTGAATATTACAGCACAGCTGAAACACAAGAAAATGACCTTAAAATCAACTTTATGAAGATGATAGCAGTCCTTAAAAAGAAAATGAATAAATCCTTTAGAGAAATGCAGTAAAATACAAACAAACAATGGGAGGAAATGAATACATTTCTCAAAGAGAGCCAAGAAAACACAATGGGAGGAAATGAGTAAATCCCTTAAAGAATGCAAAAGAAAAAAATGAACAAGCAGGTGAAGGAAATGAATAAAACTGTTCAAGACCTTAAAATAGAAACAGAAAAAAAAAGCTGAGGGAATCCTGGAGATGGAAAGTCTAGGTACAAGTACAGGAACTACAGACACAAGCACCATCAACTGAATGTAAAAGATGGAAAAGAGAATCTCTGGAGTAGAAGGCACTATGGAAGAAATTGATTACATTGGTCCAAGGACAAGTTAATATTAAAAAAAAAATTCTTGACGCAAAACATCCAGGAAATATGGGACACTATTTTCTTCTCACTCTGAGGTAATGTCTATCTTTGATGCTGAGGTATGTTTCTTGTATGCAAAGAAGAATGAATCTTTATTTCACAAAAGTTCTGTTAGTCTGTTTCTTTTTATTGAGGACTTGAGACTATTGATTTTGACAGATATTAATGATCAATGATTGTTAGTTACTGTTATTTTGTTGTTCATGGTATTGATGAGAGTGCTTGTGTGTGTGTGTGTGTGTGTGTGTGTGTGTGTGTGTATGTGAAGAAAGAGAAGAAAGAGAAGAATTCTAGCTTATAGACCCAGAAAATATTTAAAGAAAATCAGAGGAAAAATTTCCTAACCTAAAATTGACATACATACAAATGAACAAGAACCTTACAAAACACCAAATAGACTGGACTAGAAAATGATGTCTCATGGATGTATAATAATCAATACACTAATCTTACAACACAAAGAAAGAACATTAAAAGCTGCAAGAGAATAAGGCCAAGTAACATTTACAGAAAAACCTACTAGAATTATACCCAACTTCTCAATGGAGACTCAAAAAGCTTGAAAGGCCTGAACAGATGTCCTGCATCCTCCAAGAGACCACAAACGCTAACCCATACTACTATACCCAGCAAAACTTTCAATCACTGTAGATGAAGAAAACAAGATATTCCATAGTAAAGCCAAATTTAAACAACATATTGTAATCCTAAGATTTCCTGTGTCCTGCCTGGCTCGAAGTCTGGACAAATCTCGCTCGCCTGCAGTCCCGCAGCTGCTTATAAAATAATCATTCAGAGGCTTATGTTAATTACCAATTACATGGCCTATGGCAGGCTTTTTGCTACCTAGCTCTTATAACTTAACCCATTTCTGTTAATCTATAAGTTGCCATGTGGCCGTGGCATTACCAGTCTGCTGACATCTTGCTGCTCTTTCTGTGGAGGCTGGCATCTCCTGTGCCTCTGCCTTTCTTCTTCCTGTGTCTCTCCTTGAATTTCTTGCCTGCCTCTAAGCTTCCTTGCCATAGGCCAAAGCAGCTTATTTATTAACCAGTGGGAACACTATATATTCACAGCATACAGAAAGACATGCCCCATTTATATCCACAAATCTAGCACAATGGAAGATACTGGAAGGAAAACTCAAATGCACTGTGATTAATTCTACCTTTGTAAACACAGGAAATACATAATCTCCTGTCAGTAAAACCCGGAAAATACCCAATATTGAGTCTCTCTGCCAATGCTGTAATTCAGATCAGGCCAAATTAGTAAATCCAGGTTTAATTTGAGCAAAACATTTCCAGGTGATCCCAGGAAGGAACAGAAGCCAGGAGGGGAAACTGCAAGGGGAAGTCTGTGGGCAAGCCCTTAAGGACCCTCCAGAGGTGGAGCCACTGCTTGGTGGGCTTTCTCAGGAGCAAGGTCTGGAAAGGGCAGCTCCAAGGAAGATTCCCAACAAAACCAAAAGAAAATACGTGCACACACATACACACACACACACACACACACACACACACACACAAGCACTCTCATCAATACCATGAACAACAAAATAACAGTAACTAACAATCATTGATCATTAATATCTGTCAAAATCAATAGTCTCAAGTCCTCAATAAAAAGAAACAGACTAACAGAACTTTTGTGAAATAAAGATTCATTCTTCTTTGCATACAAGAAACATACCTCAGCATCAAAGATAGACATTACCTCAGACTAAAGGATGGAAAAATAATTTCAAAGCAAATAAACCTAAGATACAAGCTGGTGTAGCCACTATAATATTTAACAAAATAGACTTCAAATCAAAATTAATCAAATGAGACAGGGAAAGACACTTTGTACTCATCAAAGGAAAGACACACCAGTGATATTTCAATTCCTAACACCTGTGCCCCATATACATGGGCACCCAAGTTTGTAAAGGAAACACTAGCAAAATTTAAATCACATATCAACTCTTGAGCATTGATAGTTGGAGACTTCAGTACCTGGCTATCATTAATGGACAGTGTGGTGATATTTTATTTGTATGTTAATAAATAAAGTTTGCCTGGAGATCAGAGGAAATAGCAAGCCATTAAGTAACCAAAAAAGTCAGGCAGTGGCAGCACATGCCCTTAATCCAATCACATGGCAGGCAGAGTCTCTGTGTGTTCAAGGACACAATAGGGAACGGCCAAACATGGTGACACACACCTTTAATTCTAGTACCAACCATAGAGACCTGGAGGTCTGTACAGACAGACAATGACAAGGAAGTGAGGTAGCTCAGCTAAGAGCCAATGAAAGGGCAGAACAGCAAGGCAATAAAGGCAGGGGAAACAGTAAATTCACTTTTGGTAGCTGCAGAGCTGGAGAGGTAAGGTTGGTGGCTATCATTATTTCCCTGGGCTCTAAGGCTTTCACCCCTATATTTGGCTCTGTTTTTTATTTAATAAGACTGCTTAGAAATTCATCTACAGGACAGGTCATCTAGACAAAAACTAAACAGAGAAACACAGAAGCTAAATGATATTATGAGCCAAGTGGACCTGAGATATCTACAGAACATTTAACCCAAATACAAAAGAATATACTTTCTCAGCACCTCACAGAACATTCTCCAAAACTTACCACATACTCAGTCACAAAGCAAGTCTCAGCAAATACAAGAAAATTGAAATAAGACCTTGTATCTTATCTGACCACCATGGAATAAACCTTATTTCAACAACAATAGAAGCAACAAAAGGCCTACAAACTCATGGAAACTGAAAAACTCTGTACTGAATGGCTGCTGGATCAAACCAGGCATAAAGAAAAAATGAAAACGAATGGACAACATACCCAAAGTTATAGCACACAATTTGAAAGTGGTGTTAAGAGGAAATTTCATTGCACTTAAGTGCCTTCATAAAGAAATTGGAGAAATCTCATACTAGCAACTTACTAGCACACCTGAAAGTTTTAGAACAAAAAGAGGCAAGCACACCTAAGAGATGTATACTGCACAAAATAATTAAACTGAGGGCTGAAATCAATAAAAAAAGAGGAAAATGAAAAGAATCAATAAAAGAAAAAGAGTTAGTTCTTTGGGGAAACCAACAAGAAAGGCAAACCCTTATTCAAACTAACTAAAAGACACTGAAGAAATCCAAAGAATTATTCAGCCATACTTTAAAAAAAAAAAAAAACCCGTACTCCATAAAAATGGGAAATTTGAAAAAAATGCATAATTTTCTCAATTAGCTACCACTTACCAAAGATAAATCAAGATCAGGTAAACAATTCAAAGTGACTATTACCTTTAAGGAAATAGAAGGAGTCATTAAAATTCTCCCAACAACAACAAAAAAAAGCCAGCGTCAGATTATTTTAGTGTAGAATTCTATAGGACTTTAAAAGAAGAGCTAATGTCAATATTTCTCAAATAATTCCACAACACAGAAACAGAAGGAGCATTGCCAAATTTATTTTATGAGGCCACAGTCACCTTGATACCCAAACCACATAAGATCCCAATAAATAAGGAGGATGTAAACCAATTTCTCTCATGAACAGAGATGCGAAAATACTTATTTTATTTTTAATTGAAAAGAGTTTTCTCTCTCATAAAATATATCCCAATCATATTTTCTGCTCCCTCCACTCCTCTCTGCTCCCACCACCTCCCCTCTCCCACAGAGAGTTTCCTCTTCATAAAAGAGCACACTTCCAAGAGATAACAGCCAAACAGAACAAAACAAGATAAAATAAGACAAGGCAAAATCTCTCATGTTGAGGCTGGATAATGCAACCCAATAGAAGGAAAAGAGTCCCAAGAGCAGAGAAAAGAGTCAGAGACACACTCTTTCTCAAGATATTATTTAAGGGGAATATTTTCTTTTAAAGTTTCTTTGGTTTCTTTATATAGCTCCCCTGTGGGTAAGGGCACAGTGATAATGATTCAACTTTCTATATCCAAAGCAGTGTTTCACGAAGTCTCATGCCATTATGTATTTGTTTATTTATTTTATTCTGCTTGCCATTGACATCAATAAAAAGCAAACAACCTATTTTCCTTTTTTTTTGAACACTTTTTTTCATTTTACATACCAACTACACATCCCACTCTCTTTCCTCCTCCTACCCTCCAGCCTTCCCCCAAAACCCATCCCTCATTCCCTACTCTGACAAGGTAAGACCTCTCATGCAGGGGGAAGGGATTGGACCTGCCCCAACTGAATGTACTAGGCTTTGCTGGCAAAATATTTTTTCATCTGCTACTTCTAATGACATAATTGCCAAATCTTCATAAATCTGCTTAATTTCTCGCATTACAAGAAGAGTTATCAATTAGACTCTGAAAAAGTTACCAAGCAAGAATTAAGTAATGCACTGAAGGGTCTCTCATTTACTTAACACCATACATTGTCAGCTAGGAAATTTAGATGAACATGTAACAATTCATGCCAAATTTCAGTTGCAAAATTACTGAAGAGAAGAGCTTCAGAAAAGTCTTTCTATAGAAATATGAGTTCCATATTTCTCAAATCTCAAAAAATAAGTGATTAATCAGAAGAGTTTCTTTCACAATGGCCTTCCCTGTTTCTGGAAAGCTGTATGTCCATTTTGGTTTGGTTTTGTTGCTATATTTTTTCCAAATTCTATTAATTACCATCGTCTGTCTGTGACTCTAGTTTTGAATTTTGGATTACTTTCAGAGGTTTTTTTTCTTTTTTCCTACTTGCCTCCTTGTGATTCAATAACCTTTGATCCAATAACGCATCCTATTACACTCTCTCACACATATACTACTGCTGCTCCAAGTACACACATTCTTCCTAACCTCTCAACACTATACAATGACTTCAGGGCCAAGTTTGCCTGGCATTTAAACTATGCCCACACAAACTAAGAGTTCCTTAATTCCATAAGCCAGTAGAACCTCCAGGAAGCATCCAATGGTCCTACTGCACTAAATTGACTGAATTGATGCGACGGTTTGAAGCTGTGGTCTCAAACTTGCCTAAAAGTTAGAATTATGGAAATAATTCTACAAGAAGTCTAAGAATATTTCATGTACAGATTTTATTTACTTTCTCAGTGTATTTGTAATATGCAACTTTTCTTTACAAATTACCCTGGAGTTAAAAATAAACAAACTGATTCAAAGAGCCAAAAATGGCTTTTTTCTGTTTAAAGGGATTGTGATTACAACCTGATAGTATGGACTTCAAATTTTATCCAACATTTTTTCTCTTATGTTTTGATATGAATCATTACTCATTGATGATGTTTATAGATTCATGTGGAAAAGAAACAATGAGTGAGTGACAGGAAGGAGAGAAGAGAAAACAGAGAAGACACCTACTTCTATTTCTTCTCCATCACTTGTAGCATGGATTAAACTAGCATTTCAGCTATAAAAGACGAGCTCCTTAGATACAATATCCTGCATGAATAATACCTAGGAAGGAATATTTGAATGTACACTGAATATGAAAGAGCATCACTAGAGAGAGAATTTATGAGTAAGACACCAAGGGACCAAACCATCATTTATTTTTATATCATGATCTTTGTTCAGACCACTGCAAACTCCTCTTCAGAAAGAGTACATCAATTATGAGCAAGAAAGAAAAGGGAGACTTTAATACTAGAATATATATCTTTCATACTTAACTATGTACTTTTGCATATACATTGATAATAGATACTTTGTTGGCTCAAATCATTACAAGCTTATGAACCATAAAGAGAAATGAGTGATAAATAAAGGTCTTTGTGACTTTTAATAAAATGCCCCCATGTCAGTCCCCAGGAATTATCTTATATTCACAGTGAGCTCAAATATCCTCTGATTGAGGTGTAAATACTAAACAACTTTTAAAATGTCATATTTTAAGTGCATTATATAGCCTTGATCAGTTCATTTTTCTATGTATATATGCTGAGAAAAGATAAGGTTGATATACAATTAAATCAAGTCCCAAGTTATGGTTGATATACAATTAAATCAAGTCCTCAGGCATCTATAGATGTTAGCAGAGTACTTTCTACTGTTAAACTCTTCCAAGGGTTTTAGAATATTAATGTTTCCAAAACAAATAATTCCCTACAAACACTAACTTCAGAAATTCAGAGAGAGGATAAGTGACTTGTCTTCAGTCAAAAAGCTTGTGAGTATTGGAAGTGTAATTTAAAAAAAAGAATTATTAATTTAAATTTATTTTTAATTTACATGCACATGTGTTTTACATATATATATGTGTATATATATATACACATGCAGGTATGTCATGTGCATGTCTAGGACCCATGGAGACCAGAAAAGGACCAAGATTCCCTGAACCTGGGTTTACAGATAGTTGTAACATGTGATGTGTGTGCTGAAAAATGGACCCAGATTCTATACAAGAGAAGCTCTTAACTGCTGATCTACCTGTCCATCTCTCATGGAAATTCCATTTTGATGTAGACAATACGAGCTCCCAAGACCCTTCTCTTATATATTGCTTTAACCTATCCTGAACTTAGAACAGCCATAAATCAGCTGTTGTCTTATGAGTATTTGGACAGCATTCAGACTCTTAATAGAAGGCATTGCACAAACGACCCATGTGTAATGGCCTTCGCTGCAGAAGCTTTGATAACTTCATGAAAAGAAAGAAAAGCATACTGAACCAGAGAGTGGTAATGGTGAAAAGGACATGTGACAAGCTGTGACAGTTAATAGTGATTATATAGAGTGCCGACTCAATAAACCAAAACGTTATTTACTAAGGAAACATTCGGTGGCCAAATGGATCTTGCTTGGCATTGATTGAGAAGCAGACAGTAACCAAAACTCATGAACACATCAAATTACAATCATGAATGCTATGTGGCAGGGAGGCTTCTAAAGGCCACAAGAACATAAAAGTGGCCTCTTAACCTAAACTGGGAAAACCAGGACAGACAGAATATGTCATATGTGAACAAGAAAATAGGCAGAATTTCATACCACTCACAGGGCAAAACAATACCAGAGGACAAGGCAGAGTAACCCTGAAGGGAGAAGGAAGAAGTTCACTATAGGTACACGCTGGTCTCTAAAGTCACATGTTTACTGCTTGTCAAAAACAATGTTAATGAGTCTAATTTTATTCTTATATCTTTAAAATGTTTGCATGGTTAATATGTAAATGTTGCATTTGTTCATTGGCAATTGCATGAATGTTACAAATAAGCAAACATACGGTGGGATATTTTTTTGTGTTTTTTTCAGGTGTGAAGTAGAGGCTAGGCAGATGGAATTATAAACATTTAAGAACCACAAGTTTAAATAACCCAAACAGCATTTTGAATGAGTTGAACTCATGAGTTGGTGGTACTGGGGGAGTGGAATAGGAAACCACAGGGCAATAGCCAGATCATGTAACTAGTGCTCACTCCTGCTAGTCCTGGAGGGCAAGAATTTGGTTGTACACAACAGAGAGAAACCATAAGGTTTAACTGAGAAAATACGTATTTGGTCATCTGGATAAAAGTTTTGATGGCGCCCAGCACTCGGGAGGCAGAGGCAGGCGGATCGTTGTGCGTTTGAGGCCAGCCTGGTCTACAGAGCGAGATCCAAGAAAGGCACAAAACTACACAGAGAAACCCTGTCTCAAAAAAAACAAAAAAAAAAAAAGTTTTGATGGCTTTCAATTACAGCAATTCAGAAATGTTAGAGAAAAAAAACTGAGAAGCTTTGAAGTGTATCTAAATTTGCCTTTAATATTAACACACATGAATTTCTTTGCCCATCTAGAGTGACCTATAGCTATTATATCTACACTTCACCTACTATGTTTATATAAGTAGTTACAAACCTCTCTGAATGACAGTAGTTTGCTTTCTTTTACTGCTGGTCAGTTAATATCTGGTAAAAAAAAATCTAGTAGGTTTGCATTATGAACAACATGCTGATTAGCAAATTCCCAAAAGAATTCATTTTTATTTTCTTCCTTCCTGTCCACCTATACTCCCCATCTCAATGAAAGTTGCCCTCTAAATATGGGAGACAATTGTGTAGCTTGGTCTGTTTGAGGGGCCCCTGGCAGGGAGGGATCAGGATCTATCCCCAGTACATGAGCTGGTTTCTTGGAGCCCATTAGCTATGGTGGGATGCCTTGCTTAGTCTAGATGAAGAAGGGAGGGACTTGATCCTGCCTTAACTAAATGTATCAGGCTTTGCTGACTCTCCATGGGAGGCCTTACTCCTACCCTTATCGAGAAGGGGAGGGGGAGGTGGTGCGGGGGACAAAGAAGGGTGGAGGGGAGCAGGAGGAGGAACGAGTGTGTGATCTGTGGTTGGTATGGAAAATGAATAAAAAAAAAAATTCTGAAATTAAAAAAAAAAAGTCACAGACCTGGAAAGTTTCCAAATTATAGCATATGTTTCTCATGGCAGCCTCATTCCTTCCATTGTGACAGGCCTTGCAGGTGACAATCTGTCCTACTCACCCTTGATAACTACAGACTTGTATCTAGACTATTTTCCCTTTGTTTTTTCTGTTGCCATATGAATTCAAGTATCTTCTAGTAGACCATAGTTACTGCACAGATAAAACATAGATAATGGGTACTGATTCCTGTTAGAAATTTCATCTAAGAGAAATTTCTTAGGATACAATTTCCTTCTAACTGCTTCTGTCATCACCTTTATCATCTCTATTTGTTCACCCAATGCCAGTTTGCATTTTTTTTATGTTTACCTTATTGGCTACTTAAACCTACTTGACACCATACTTCCTGTTTAAATATGTTGTATCTTAAGCCTCGAAAGTCAAACACTACTGATATCATTGAATAATTTCTAATGGGTTCCAATTCAGAGACTTAAAAACCTTTTCCAATTTGATGAATGGTTAAGTAACAGAACAGGTATTCATACAAGGCAACCTCCTGCCAATTGCCTCGTAGTCTCACCTTTTATGCTGTTCTGCAGCTCCCTTTGTTAGCCACAGTTGATTGCAAGTGCGGTATAATCATTGACTCATTGGTTAGTTTTTCTATATTCATTACTCAATTCTATGTTTGTTCACTTACTTGTATGTTTAATGAGTTCTTGTCTGCTTTACATGCATGACTATGAGTAGATTCAGGTTCTTATAAAGTACATAGTTCAGAAAAAGGCAAACATTGACCACAAATCTTTCAAATGGCTATGTAGTCCTCTAAATAACAATCCAGAATGTCCAATGGATAGAAACCTAGTGACAGTAATTATTCTCCTTTAACTAAAGAAATGATTTCCTTCCTCTGAAATTCCTTTTCTTTTCCTCTATTGAAAAAAAAGTGTCATTTTTAAATATTCATATAAACAACTTCATGCAATTTCTCTGTTGGAATCCACAGTTTTTCTCTTTTGTCTTCATACATAATATTTTATTAATCCCTCTGCTGTGCTAATTATTGTGTATTATAGTCCCTTAGGTAGAGTGCCTGTCATCCTTCTATTTCCTTTGGAATTTTATCAGTTTCTCACATAAAGAGTGAATCAAAAACAAGATAATGTCTGTGAAATCCTGGGAATAATGTAACACGCTAATTATGTGTTTATCTGTTTTACCTAATAGCTTGAGCAAGATCCCCAGAAGAGAGGTCCCATTGTCATTTACCAAAGGCAATTTTTATCAATTATGCTTAAGACTCCATACTTAGCATGTGATGTGGACAACTCTTATGGTCCATAATTTATATGTCCATTCATCTATTTGTCTTCCCTATTGTCATACAAATCCAAATATCTTAAAGAAAACCACAGTAAATGCATAGCTTAAAAACAGGATGATATCCTCTAATTCATTAATTTTGTGAATTGCCCTCTGAAACCCACCAAAAAACATTGTGGAGACATCAACATGACAGCTCACAATTTCAGAAAGTATTCAAAGCAAGATACTAAGAATACCACAGATCACAAGTGAACTTAAGAACATATCAATCTTAAAATATTGTGCACGGATCTGTTTGCATTCTTCTACATGCTGATATCCAGTTAAACCAGTACCATTTGTTAAAGATGCTTTCTTTTTTCCCATTGTATAATTTTGGCTTCTTTGTCAAAAATCAAGTGTCCATAGGTGTGTGGATTTATCTCTGGGTCTTTGATTCAATTCCATTGATCCATCTGTCTGTTTTCATTCCAATACCATGTGGTTCTTATTACTATAGATAGCTCTGTAGTAGAGCTTGACAGAGAGGCTTCATCCAGCAACTGATGGAAACAAATGTAGACCCCCAGTCAAATATTAGGTTGAGTTTGGGAAGTCTGCAGAAAGGGACAAAGGATTGTAGAAGCCAGAGAGGTCAAAGACACCACAAGAATACTGACAGAATCAACTAACCTAGACTTATAGGGACTCACAGAGACTGAACTGACAACTAAGGAGCTTGCATGGGACTGACCTAGGCACTCTGCATCTGTGTTACAGTTGTGTAGCTTGGTCCTCTTGTGGGACTCCTAAAAGTGGGGACAGAAACTGTCTTTGGTTCTTTTACTGGCTTTTGGCACCACACTCCTCATATTGGGTTGCCTGGCCCATCCTTAATACTTGGGGAGGTGCTTAGTCTTACTGTAATTTGATATGTCATATTTTGTTGATACTCATGGGTGACCTGCCCTCATGGGACTTGAAAGAGAGAAGGGAGGGGAAACTGCAGCTGGGATGTAAAATAAATAAACGTATTTTTAAAAAAAAAAAAGTCATTGTGTATGATTTTTTTAAATTTTCTCAATAGCATGGAGAAAGTGTCTCAAGGCATCTTCCACACTGATTACAAACCTCTTAGTATGAGTAAGAAGCATTGCTTGTACCTGATATCTCCTTCCCTACTTTTGTTTTGAACACAGTTGGTTTTCTACCCCACAGCAATAATGATTTCAAATTATACCATAAATCCTGCATCTCCATTACAAGAGTATCCACTCTGTAGTTCTCAATTGCATATGAAAAACAAAGCAAAATGTCCTTCAAGCTCATTCCTCTATTCACTCAAGCTACCCTCAGTGTCTTTCCGCTGCTATGCGATGCTGAGCTCAGCAACAGTTTCCGAGTGTTTATATTTGCCATCACTGTAATGTTTTGCACAAAACCTTTGAATGGCTGCTTATTTCCTTCTCAGATGTTTTGTGCTGTAGCAACACAGACAAAGCTTCACAGGCTTGCCGAAAGGAGGGAACATGACTGATGTAACTCCTACCCTCATTCCAAGTAAAGGTTCTTCACTTCCCACTTAGGGTTCACCACCCCTTGGAAATACACAGTTAATTCTGTTTTGTTCCTTTTAAAATTATCTTGGTCATGGTAAGTCCCCAAAGCAGATTCTGATTCAATGTATGAATTCAAATTGTTTTTGATGTTTCCATAAGTGCTTGAGAGAAAATACAATGTTAAAGGAAAGAAATAGTTTTAAGTTTAGAGTTGACAAGGCTTTTATTCAGTAGGTAATTTAGTGCCTTTCCAGAAAAGAAAAGCAGGTTGATAATATAGAAATCCCTCAATATGGGAGCTGGGATATTTATGAAGCAAATTTTAACTCACTAGTTCAGGACTGATCTTCAGTAGTACAGTAGTATATGGACTTCCTGGATCCCAGCAGTTTGCAGTAGCCACTAAAATATCTTAAGCAAATCATTGCAGTATTTAAGTCACTGTGCTTGAGAATGATAACTGTAAGAAAGAGGTGTGAAGGGGAGTAGGCATGCCATCTGTCGAAGTTATATGAAGACAATGAACATAAAGATTGGTCAAAATGCTGTACTCAGATACATACTTGGCACAGAGAAGTTATTCAGCTAACCAAAGTACCAAAATGCATATGGAACAATAATTATATTTCATCAGAGAGAGTTTTCAAAAGTTATCACAGGAAGTTTGTATTTGTAGGTAGCCTAAACCATATTCTTCAAAGAAGGATCACATGAACTCTGTGATGCTGATGGGACAGTATTAAGTATATGCGTGACACAATTATGTTATACATTTATATTAGTATCCTACAGTTGCTTCCCAAACTACCACACATTAGTAGCTTAAAATAATACAAATTTATTCCCATAGTACTGTGGTTGGAGGTCTGGAACAAGGTATTAAAAGAACCACTCCCTCTGCCCCCACAAGGAAATCCTTTCTTTTCTCTTGCTAGCTTCTTATATTTTGTTGGTTATCTGTAGTATCCCATTTTCTGGTGACCATGGGATAAGGATATTACCCCCCACACACACATCACAGTGGGTTATAGATGCAATATTTCTAATTAAGGTCTTAGGTTCAGTTCCCAGAGCTTGGGACTTCAATATAACCTTCGGGTCCTATTTTTAAAACAATATCCCTGAAGTTAAATCTAGGGACAAACAGTGAAGAGAAAAAAAAATATTCCTGTTCACTGTGTTTACATCCCAAATCACTCTTTATCATCAACCAAAAGTATGCTTATTCCCAAAAATGTGTTTAGTCAGGGAGAGAAAAATAAAATCTTTCAGGATTGTTAACCAAAGCCACATAGGATTGTGCTGGTCACATCTGAACACCAGAAGGTTGTGTGGTATGCAGTGAATTCTGATTCAAGAAATACAGTACAGAGAATGTATAGAAATAGGGACAGGATTTAAAAGAAGGTCTCACATTCTTCCTTGATCCTTCACAGGAGAAATAACTATAGGGCTGTTCTGAAAATAGTTGAACCATCCAAACAACAGTCAATAAATAACAGTCACCTGAATTTCCCAATTCTGAAAGCATGAATGATCATTCTAGAATCAAATATTCTGGCAAGTCCTTTGAGTCCCATCATTTAGACTCACAGCTGATTGTCTGATGTTGGCAGGCTCCATCTGATGACCTTGAGACACTGTAGATCAAACAAAAGGAAAAAAAAGAAGAAGAAAGAAAATACATTACTACATAAATTGGATACTTTCTACTCACAAAATTTCCAGAAAACCAGACTTTAAAAGACTCTTTGTACTTAGTTGTTAAGGATAATTTTGTCACTTTGTAGGAATAGCAAAAGGTTTGATCACAAATCTCAATTTCTCTTGGGAATCAATGTGACACTTCACAAAAGAGATCTTCAATTTAAAATAGATAGAATCCTACCGCAAGTACCAAAGCCCATTCTTATTCCATTGTCCGCAAGTACCAAAGCTCATTCTTATTCCATTGTGATGATGGTGAGGATTCTAATTCACTGTTTAACCCCCAATTTCCAGGCAAATAAGTGTCTTGATTCTTGAAATTTCTGACAGAAATAGGACATAAGAGCATGTGTGATTTCTTAGATGGGATGAGTAAGTAAAAGGAACTGCAACTTAAGGTCTCCATTTAATTTCAGTAGAATTGAATCTTATTGTCTTCAGATGGCTACCAGTTTTGATATACATAATTTATTACCTCAGAAACAGTAGTTTCATGAGAAATGTATTGTTTTAAAATGTTTGTATGTGAGTTCAGTTTATTAAGGTATTCTGTATTTTATTTGTATGATATTAAGCTCCTAAAGTTACAAAATTTCTATAGAGATTAAATAATCCAGAGAAAGAAAGTGTTGTATTATTGCATTTAAAATAAAACATAGAACATATAAAACGATGACTAACACAAAGAGAGGGAAGAGTAAAGATCCATTTCTTGTCTATTATGCAATGTTTACTTAATGCTGGTGCATAATTTTAATTAAAGTGAATGTCTTTTTATTCTATTAAGTTTTATCTTATAGAGAAGTACAATTATAAAAGAAAAAGTAAAAAAAAAAATCTTATCTTTGGTTCATAGACAATCCCTGCAATAATTGGGTATATATTATCTAGGAATATTTACACAATTAAGACTATATGTAACATACAGTGTACTTGCTAGACTACTCATGGTCACAATTGCTCATATTCAGATAGCACTATACCACTTTAAATACTGTTATGATGTGTACAACTTGGCTCATTCTCTTTCTGTAGATGTTGAGAGTGATTATATAACCTTCTTTGTCACTGAAAATATTATATAATATTTTGGTTGCTAAGAATTGCTTATGAAATTTCTAAAGCCTTTTATAATATAGGAGATTTCTGCATTATAATAGGTTGGTCCATGAGCTTTCCTTGCAATTGTGTATTTTTCAATTGGAGCTCTATAGAATCATTTTTAGCTTCTCCTAAGCCAGACTCAATTTGCAATGATGAAGAAGACAATTGCTGACTCCCTCACTTGGAGTTTGTTTTATTTAACACTTTAAGAAAGAAAACCAAAAGACCACATAAGTCAAAAAAAAGAACAAATTATAAATATTAAATGATCTTCAAGAGACTGAGTGAAAAAATAACCTACTGAAACAAATATAAATGAAGGTAATGCATATAAAACAGTAAAACATGTGTATAAATACACAAATAAACCATTACTCATCAATAAAAGTTGCATCTAAGAAGTTTAGCATAATGATAACTTTTGGGAGCTCTGTTTTATTGTGTTTATAAAATTCCATTACTGTGGAGCTGAAGATTGTGTTAAGTGGTAAAGCATAAGAAATGTTCTAGTATAAGATGGGTATAGATTCAACAGACACCTAAGCTTTTCTTCATCCACCGTATATTTTTCTTATAACCATTAATGCCTAGTTTGTTATTATAAGATGTGAAGTGTTCTGCATGCATTTCTAAGATGAATAAAAAATCATAGCTGCTACAATGCTTTATTAAAGTAAGTTGAAGACCTATTAAAGATAATTCCATCAAAAATTCATTAAAATGCAGTTGGGTAATACGTCACTTTGTAAGCCAACCATGGTGTTACATACCTGTAATCTCAGAGGCAGAGAGGGAGACTGAAACTTCAAGACTTACTTGAGCTACTTAAAAAACTCAATGCCAGCCTTGGCCACAGAGTGAGATTTTGCATGGAAAAAAATATAAAGATCATACAATAACAAAAAAAAATAATTTCATAGACATATACATTGATAGGGAATGCATATCCTACGTATGAACATTTAGCTTATCTCCAGTGTCTCATAGGGTTTACTAATTTCTACCAAGTGTTACCTTTAACTCTGTACAGTTGTGAAAATGAGTTCACAAAGGTGGAATTGCTGCTTCATTACTTGAAAAGATTTAAAAAATGTAGATAAAATCGCCAAATGTCCCCCTCAGAAAGTATATTTTTACATTCTCAATGAGTGACTTGCAAATCATATTTTAGGCTGAATGCTATTTGAGCCATCTGTTTTGATGTTGTTTGTGTATGTGCATTTGCTAATATTAATTTGCTATAGTGATTTTTCTTGTCATCATTAAACTACTTAAAAAGAAGATCAGGGAGAAAAATGATGAGGAATTGCAGAGAGTCCAAGAAATGTTGGAAAACAAAGCAAACATAGTTAAACATGGGGCAGCCAAGACATGGCAGAAATTTTAGATAGGAAGCAATCCAGAAAAATATTATTTAATCTTCCGAGGAAATAAAAGAAACAGCCATTCTCTCAGCAAGTATAACAGCTTAAATATTAGCGTTTAGACCTGGGCTGCAGTCAAAACAGAAGGAAAAGGAAAAGAGTGTCTTTACTCATTGACTGATCCACCAGACATTTGCATGCTTGTGTGAAAGAAAGTGAAGTTATCTTGTGTAGCATGTTAAATCTTGAAAAATTTATATGGATGCTCCACCTAAGTCTGAGCTGGAAGAAGATATTCTAATTTTCAGTTCAAGGAAGGAAATATTCCTTCTTAAAAAAGCAATTGATAGGTGGCACAGTACTGGTACATGCCTTTAATCTCATCACTCAGGAGGCAGAGGCAGGCAGATCTCTGTGAGTTTGAAGCCAGCCTGGTCTACAGAACGAGTTCCAGGACAGGCTCCCAATGAGTTCCAGGACAGGCTCTAAAGTTACACAGAGAAACCTTATCTTGAAACAAAAAGAAAGAAAGTAATTGATGAGAGAGACATCACACTGAGCATTAATGCTGTGTATCTGAAAAAGACAATTAAGATCAAGTGCTAGATGAACTGGAACTGAGGGTTGTTTTGTTTGTTTGTTTTCACATTGTTTTTGAGACAGAGTTTCTCTGTGTACCCCTGTATTTCCTAGAACTTGCTCTGTAGACGAATCTGGCTTTGAACTTAAAAATCTGTCTACTTCTGCCTCCCAAGTACTAGTATTAAAAGCATGTGCCAACACTGCCCGGCCAATAAGCTGAGTTTTATACTAAGGGAAGTAGAACTGAATCATGAATATAATGAGAAGGAGAAGGTATATCTCAAGAAGGATATGGACAACATGGAGCCTTGAGTCTATGTATGAAAACCATCATTCAATAGAGACTAGAGGAAATTAAGAATGGATAACTAGTATCTATCATATAGTTTCATATTTTTCATAGCTTAGGATCTTCAAGTTAGCTCTATACAGAAACAAACATCTTTGGGTGGTAATCATGACAGAGCACCAGCGGCAGAGGGTGAAGGCAAAGAGCAACTCAAAAATCAGGAGGAGCAGGAAATCTGAGCTGGAAGTAATCATGAGTCCACATATATGCCAAAAGATTCTTAAAGTATGAGTGGGAGGCTTTTGTTCAACATCCATCCATATTCACTGTTCCTTAAACCGGAAGTAACTTTGGTTAACTCTAGATCCACTCATCCATCCAGATGTCAAAATAAAACAAAATTGAAAGCAATAGTGTGTTTCAGAGGAAATTCTAAGAACTGGCTCTAGTATTTCATCTTTCTCCCTTTGAAACACACACACACACACACACACACACACACACATACCCCATTGAGCCAACTTCCACAATTTTGTAAAATAGATACATAGCAACAGCTAAGCACCACTAAGTGATTATGTGTGATAAGTGTATACAAATCTATGGTGATATTTTATTTATTCTGAAATATGATTTTATTTGTATGTTAATAAATAAAGTTGCCTGGGGGTCAGAGCTAATAGCAAGCCATTTAGCAGAAGTTTGGCAATGGTAGCACACGCCCTTAATCTGAGCACATGGTAGGCAGAGTCTGTGCATTCAAGGATATAGCCAGTTTGGTGACACATGCCTTTAATCCAAGTACCAAGCATAGAGACCTGGAGGTCTGTATAGACAGGCAGTGACGAAGAAGTTGAGTTTAGAACCAATGAGAAGGCAGAACAAAAAGTCAATAAAAAATACAGACACACAGGAAGTATGTCTCTTTTCTCAGGGGAAGGACGGTAGTGACTGGTAAGCTAAAGGCTATTTGCTAGTGCTCTGACCTCTTGGGCTTTTAACTCTTTCTTTGGCTCTGTGTTTCTTATTTAATAAGATTGTTTAGAATTACATCTATACAAATCTGTATATAAAAATCTATATAGAACATTAAGATAGGTTCTTCTAACAGTAAATTTATTTGTATTTTGTATTTATAGAAAAAGAATGAAAACATTTGGCATATGAACACATAGTTAAATGTTAAGCTTCTCCTTTATCCTTTCCCATCTCCATATCTTTATAATATTAGCTACCTATCAACAGCTGACCAATAGCTTGTTTTATAACTGTGATTTTTTTTGTAAAGGCACTGATATACTGGACTGCTTTGGAAGCCCTCTATAGATAATTTTTCATCTTCTAGACCTTGTCCCAGGCTTTATAAGATCTCAACTGTTATCATCAAGGCTTTCTTTTTCAAGCTCAAACTTTTTGACTATTCAGATAACTCTAAAGTAGTAGAAATTCATAAAAGTAGAAATTTTGTAGGAGTGTAAAATTTCAAAATTCATCCTCAGCACCAAATGATTCACTGTCTTTTAAATATTTTCATTTGTTCCCTGGTTTGAAGATAATGTGTCAACACTACTTAAGAAGGGGGATATCTTTTTGCTTTGTACAAATTCAATATAAATCTGTGCTCCCCTCTGAGGTAGCTAAGATGCTTTCTTTGTTTTCTAGATGTTCACATAATTGTCCCAGTGACACTCTTGAAACTTGTTTTATCCCTGTACAAATTAAACAGAAACTAAATAAGCTCTGAGAAGTACAACATTTCTTCTGAAATGTAAACACTTCCTGGGGGAATATTAAAAGATTTCTATGTTTTTTCCCCTTCAATGTAGCATTATTTTAGATTACAATAAAAAAAATAAATGAGAAATGGGATTTCCTCAACACTATCAGCTCTCCAAAGCTAAATGAGAGACACAAGGAGACACAGAGGGATGACAGGGAGAGAATGGATAAGGGAGGTCAGGAGTCAGAGAGATAAAGGAGCAATTTGAACTTAAGCACCTGTCTGTACATACTCAAGGGTGATGACAAACTCTACAAGAATTTTATATCCTCTAAAGAAGGAAGACAATTCACAACACCTATCAGCTGAAGGAATTCTGAAAGAGAGCAAGAATTATTGCAAATTCCTGTTGAGAAGATTTCCATGATCCCTAGGATGCTATTAAAATGTGCAAGCATCCTCCAACATGCATGTGTAGGAGACTTTATCAGCACAACACTTGTGTTGGAGATGGAGTCCAACAAGAGGTGTTTTATATCACTCAGATGGTGCCTCTTTGAATCGAAGGTTCTCTGCCCAGTGGATTATCACAACTGGTTGCAAGCAGGTTTTAAAGATTTTAACTGCTTCTTTGTTTAGTTTATCCTGGTCTTTTTGCCTTCTTCCTTAAATCCAAAATATATGGACTTGGGGATTACTAAGACATGGTTAAATCAGGAGGGCTCTTCCTACATTGATGGATTAAAGTCTAAATGTTATTGTGGGAATGGGTTAGTTATTACAAGAGTGGTTTCACAAAAGTGAATTTAGACAGTAGGGTGGAGCTTCATCAGTACAGTACTTTCCTGGAAAGAAACAGGACTTAGTTTTGATCCCCTAAACCTATGTTTTAAAAAAATATAGGCATGACTTGTAATCCCGGTGCTAGGGAGATATATGGAGATGGATCCCTGTGGATTTTTTGCCAGTGAATACAGCCTGCTTGATGAGTTCAAGGTTAATGAGAAACTGTGTCTCTAAATATCAAGGTGAGTAGTGCCAGAGAAATGTCATCTAAGTATGACCTCTGTCCTTCACATACATAAACATATATATGCATATGTATCCTTCACATGTGCATCTATCATGTGAACATGCACATGCATGTATGCACACATATGTAGCCATACATGATTGACTAAATACTTCTTTTAATTTAGTTTGGATACCTCTTGCTCTTTTGATTTCTCTTAACCTCTGCCCTCTATCACACAAGATGGATCTCACACTCTTCAGATAGCAATACTTAGAAAAATCTCATAGATTTCCCATCTTCCACAACAGTACACCAAATAGATTTCCATTCTTTATGAAGCACCCAGTCTTATGTAATCAGCTGTAACAGCAGCAAACAGCCAAAGACAAATGAATTATCCCATAGAATAGACACTTCATGGGGTATGCAGAATGGCTGACTTGATTATCAGCAGAAAGTGTATCTATTGCACTGATACAAAGATTTATTCTCCATCACATTTATTCATTTTTCTTCATCACATTGACTAATTCATTTTTGATATTTAGAGTCAGGGTAACAGTGAAGGCTTCCTTTATCCGGTCTTCTCCCTCAGCCATGCAAAGAGAGATTTCCCAATATGGAAACAGCTGAGTGACTCCTTCCTGACAAGCCCCAACTGTCTTGTAAAGAGAGATTTACATCCCTGCTGACACAGCTTCTCTAACAATGCCGCCAATCTGAAAGCCGTATTATTATTATAATACAGGAAATGCTTTGCATTGATTTTCACTGCTTTGATTATCATCGATCCTGCAGATTTCTGACAGAGGAATGAAACATTCATTTGACCAGAAATGATGGGACTTTAAAGGTTGTCCATAAGCTAACTCATGGTATCTAAACAGTATGAGTCGTGTCCTGTCAGTGTAGGTGATAAAGAGAAATTTATGTTAATAGGGAGTGTGCTTACAAGCTTTGTATCAGTCTTGTTTTCTAGAAAGGATTTCCCATTAGGCTCAGGTTTTTTTTTTTTTTTTTTTAAGCAGGAATTCCACTTCTGCCTCATCTCATCTAAACACCTGCCATCTTCTTCGAATGGAGTCATTATTGACAGTTCCAGCAAGACTCAAAATAGACAGTTGGGAGATCCTCTCCATCCATTTTTATGACAGCTATTTCTCTAGATCTGAGGATGCTAGTTAAAATTTGTTTGTTTGTTTGAAGTTCATTGTTGGGTTAGTGAACCACTTCTAATAAAATAGATGAGTGCAATTTTGTTTTGGAGTTACTGAGAATCAAAGACATTAAACTAACATGATGAGTAGAACTTTGTGTGACATCTTGTTTTAAAAACTTTTTGATCTGTTCCTAGATTTTAAATAAATGACCTCTTAATTTCTCAAATTACATGACACTGTGAGATCTGACAAGCTGTTTCCTGCTACTGAATTGTACCATCAGTGCTTAAGTTCTATATTTCATGAGAAAGACATAAGCTATTAATGAAACCTCCATTCAATAATCTCCCTAAATGGAAATAAAATCCTAATTTAAACATCAAAATAAGAAACTCTCCATGCTCCCAAAATCCCTAACATTTTTGCTGCCTGCTGAAATCCTTCATTCAGCATCAACAGTAACTGGTCATTTTTAAGATTTATTTCCTGTATTTTATATGAGTGAGTGTGGTGATACATTTTATACCTTAATAACTTTTGCCTGAAAATCAGAGAGACAAAGGAATAAGCCACAGCCACCGCCTACATCTAGAACTCCTCAGCCTGAAAAGGCCTCTAGCTGAAAAGGGTTCCTCAGCCAAAAAGCCTTTAGTTCCTGTCTCCTCACACATTATTTACTTTTCTCTGCCCAGCCATCACTAGAATTAAAGGTGTATGCCATCACTGTCTGGTTCTGTTTCTTTCCTAGACTGAGTCAATCTCATGTAGTCCAGGGTGGTTTTGACCTCACAGATACCCAGACTGAGCTCTGTCTCCCAAGTGCTAGGATTAAAGGTATGTGCCACAATTGCCTGGCTTCTATGTTTAATCTAGTGGCTTGTTCTGTTCTTTGATCTTTAGGCAAAGTTTATTAGAATACACAATATGTCACCACATGTGAATGGTTTGCCTATGTCTATGTCTGTTTCCTGTAGAGTTCTCATGATCAGTCTTGTCCACATAGACACATATAAGCCATCATGTGGGTATTTTTAAGTTTATCTGAAGACCTATTCTAACACAAACCAGAAAATAAAAATTCAGCATAAACAAAACGAAAATAACTAGTTTAAAATGCTAGTGATTATGGTAATCACACTTGTCCCTTTTGTTCTACCAGAAAGGGACAACTTTTCAGACATGAACTGGGGAATCCAGCCATATACAACCCATTAAAATAAATAGAAAGCATGACCTAATTTTGGTTATCACATTGAAATTGTTTTTTAAACCTTTAAGATCATGATGATTTCCCCCTTTTTTAAAAATAAAAACTGTTTTAATAATACCAACATGTATTTTAAATTAGAAATTGTATGCGTGTGTATTTGTATGAACTTGATCTTTTTTTTAGCTTCTTATGTAAAAATTTATGTACAAAAGAGTAAATCTTCATATGTTATTTTAATGCTAAAATGTCAGCTGCTACTTTGTAATCCCAACACTTTAATGAGCTTGACTGAAAAATCAGATAGCCAATTGAAAAGATCCATACCTTGATCATCATTTTACTATTCATAATTTCAGCAGTTAATTTCAGGGGCATGTAAAGTGACAACTAGCTTGTTCTTTGACATACTACTTCATAATAACATAAGAAGGTACAATTATTGCAGACATGAAAAAATATGGGAAATGTGGTCCACAGAGATGGCTCAGTGGATAAGAGCACTGCATATTCTTGCTGAGAATCGGGGTACAATTAATTCCCAGTGTCTACATAATTCTTCACAACTGTCTCTAACTCCAGTTCCCAGTGCTCGGATGTGCTCTTCTTGTCTCTGTAGGCACCAGGCACACAAGTGGTGTACAGACAAACATGCAGGCAAAACACTCAGACACAGCTAATAGAAATTTTAATTTTTTAATGTGGGAAAATTTTTTTATTTTATTTTTTTCTTTTTGATTTTTCTAGACAGGGTTTCTCTGTGTAGCTTTGCACCTTTCCTGGAACTCACTCGGTAGCCCAGGCTGTCCTCAAACTCACAAAGATCCACCTGCCTCTGCCTCCTGAGTGCTGGGATTAAAGGTGTGTACCACCACTGCCTGGCAACGTGGGAAACTTAAGAAAAATGATTTAAAGGAAAAGACTTTTTATAGTTACTTCCAGGATTTCATATTTTAAAAGAATGTTTTATATGAATCAGAGTTAAAAAAAATCAAATAATTTCTAAGATATTGCTGATGAGACCTGTCAAAGTCTGTGTAAAAATAAACACTGAATGGATTTTTTTGTTTTTAAAATGTAGTGTATGGCAATATTTAGAAAAGTAGTCTGCACTGGAAATATAACTTCACTGACATACTACGTGAATTATTTTTTCATAAATTTATTGAAATCTCCTACTTCCAAAGGTTACTTAAATCTGTGAAAATTAAAACATCGAAAAATATCTATGAGACTGAACGAAAATTCACCATGTGAGTGGATTGGTTCTCACTTCTTTCAAGGGAAAGTGTTATATATATCTGTGTCTTAAGTAATGCATGTTGTATATCTCTATCTATCTATCTATCTATCTATCTATCTATCTATCTATCTATAATCTATCTGTGTCTTTAGATACATATATATGTTTTATATGTATATATATTTACATATATATATATATATATATATATATATATATATATTTAACAGCATGCATAAGCACACCATTATATCCAAAATGTAGCCATTGTTTTCATCAAATACATACATATTCTCATATGTGATTTTCTAATTCAACTCTAAGCATGGTCACCTAAAAGAATTGTGATTCTCATTATAAACATAGAGCTAAAAGAACATGAAGAAGTAATTTAAAAATATACTTTCTTGAAGCATGAAGCTCAGGCAGCTTTTTCTTCATTCATTCTTTTGAAATTCCTGTTACAAAATGTAAGAGAAGTCACCCAAATCCCATTTTCATGAATAGTAAATAGGAAGCAGCAAAAGATAGCGTAGCTTATTAAATTTGCAGTGTCTTTTATGAACCTATCTGTTCATTGTCTGTCTTAAAGAGCTTTGCATTTCCTCTAAAGGATGATATATATAGCAATCAGTTCCTCTTAAATGTTTAAATCCCAGAGACCAATAAATAGCTTCTTTGTTTCCTACTGGAAATTACAAAAGTAATCATCATGCAGATGTATAAGTGTTCCCATTTATTCTCCTGGATGGGCGATCCTAGATCAGCTACAGAAAGTTTAAGAAATGACAATAAGCTGGTGATAAAAATGTTTTTTCTCAGTGTAGCTTCAGACATTATAAGAAATCCAAATTCAACCTCTTGGAAGGTTTAATACATATTATCAAGAATTCATATGTATTTTAGTGGGAAATGGAAGTTATAGTTATTTGTCAGGGAAAACTCAATGAAGATTCTCTGAGAGGTAAAAAGTAAAAAAAGATAATAAAAAGGAATGTAGGAATTTTAGCTAGAGTTCAAAACACTGACCATCATTTACTAGACTCCCATGACTGGACTGTAAATGAAATTTCAAAGCCATGTTACTTTAAGCAGGGTCTGCAATGGGATGCTGAACTGACTTATTAACCAAATGAAGAACCCTATCACCTTCGTTGGCAAAGGATGAGAAAAAGGACTGTCAGGGACACAGGCTGCCATACTTTAGTTCAACAGGTTTGGGATACTGGTACTACCAACACAAGCCCAGGACCCAGAAATTTTATGTTTCAATTTTGTGGTTTCTTTTGTTGCACAGATGCAAGACAAATAACCTATCACTTCTGAGATTTTATAAGAATTAATTGAGTTATAAATTCATGTTATTTAAAGATGAGCATGGTGGCCTGCAATCCCAGTACTGTGAAGGCAGAGGCAGCAGACTCTCTATAATTTGTGGCCACCTTGATTAACACAGAAAGACTCAGGTAAGCTAGAGCTACAAAGTAAGACTCTATCTTAAAACAACAACAATTAAGACAAAAGTTCAAACAATTACATTCATGGTCCAGTGTCTAAAACATAATAATTACTCAACACATGTTAATAGGAGTAATGGGGATCATACTGGTGATTATTGTTGGTATTATTATGTTATTGTCTATAGTGAATATCCTCATTTGTAGTGATTTTTAAGATATGTTGAGCACCTCATTAAAAAAATCATGCATGTTAGTTAATGTTTTCTAATTTCTAAGAGAGCTATTCCTATGGACACAAATTGTTCTGCAACATTGAAAGCTTATGTTATCACAATTGACATAGTCAAATGTTGCTTGTCAGAAATCTGTTGTAATTTCTTCCAATCCTAAAAGTCATTTTCTTTGCCACTGACTGCACCTTTGGTCTCCCATCTTCGCAGACTGAATGAACTGCTATGTAGACACAGCTTCCTTGGCATCCCTGTCTCTTCCTTTACCAAATTAACTATCTTTGCCAGCCATTTGTTTTCCAAAGACCAAACTTTTATATTTCAATCTCTGAATTAAAGAGTAAACTTTGATGATCAGTGCTAAATATGGTGAGTTTAGTCTTAATGTTAAAAACTCATCTGTAGATTTTATATTCGATAACCTGTAGTATATAGAAGAGGTATTGTCCCTGTATTATGCAGTAACTCCACTTTAACCATCTATACATCTGTACATGCATGTGTATATTTTAGGGAGTATTGGTGAAATTATTAAGGCCACTTCACATAGTTAAAAGGAGATTTATTTAATGGTGTAACTTACAAATTAAGGGATAGGTAGGTCGCAGGGTCTGGGGAAGGTATATCACAGTCCAGCGGTGTTCTCTGGAGCTCTGCTTGGCCCACCTCCACCATCCAGGGTCCCGAAACAGAGAGAGCGCTGGTCCATCCAGATCTCGGGTCTCCAGGCACCTCCCTTGGCCCCACCTTGTAGGTGTGACAGTTGCCGAAGTCTCAATGGAGGTTGGAACTTCCAGATCAAAGCTGGAATGGCTACCCACTACATCTAACCCTTTTTGTCTAAATAAGAAAGTTCTAACCTAATACAAGACTATATACAAAGGAATGGTTATCAAATATTGTCCAGGAATAATGAGGGATAATTACCTAGATAAGATGAAATTACAACCAATGCAAACAATATCAAGCAAGAAACACATATTAAAATCCAGAGAAGTATAGAGCATAGGTAAATGACATGTTACAAAGATCATTCCAAAAGGTGTCCTATCCTAAAGAACCTGAATCTAATACTTAATATGTTTTATCTACTAAGTTGTAACTATAACTGCTAGTCTTCAATCCCATCAAAGACCTAAGAAGGAATATAATGGTACCTGAGAAATGGTAGATGGATGCAAGCCACTTTCGGGAATCTTTCAAGAGTAGACCAAGACAGCTAGCAGCCTGGACAGTCAGCTAATGTTTCTCAGCATTGTTGGTGCATTCAAATTGGCTACAGGCCTAAAGTATCTGACAGACCATTTTCAGAAGCAAGAATTCTGAAAGACCATCTTACCCTGTCTTGGCAGAGTACAGTGGTCGCTTTCCTTGTGTCCCGCTTGTCCAGAAAGGACAGCATTGCATTTGTACTGTCAGCCGTCGAGGCAAGGGCAGTTCTTTGCCCAGTAGGCCATTTTGTGCCAAGAAGACAAACTTCCAAATGGAAATGTCTTAGAAGCCCAACATTCTCTCAGGATCAAATTGGTGCAGCCAGGAGCAATTGTGTCTCACGTCAACAGAATTCTAAGTTATTTAAATGCCATATTCTCTAGGTCTATGAAGTATTTGAAGATTACCTGTCCATCTGACCTATGTATCTGTAAATCTGGATAACCTAACTAACGTAACTATAGAGATGACAAGCATAGGTGACTATAAATCTATAAGTCTTATCTACAGAAATAACCTAAGGACTAAGGCTTCACGTAAAAAAGGTAAATAGTCTATAAGCAAATGTATGGTAAAGAACGATGACTTCAAAATTGTGACAATACACAAGATATTTATAACAGAGGTAGGAATATATAGTACGATATGCAATATGACAATAATCTTAAATATATATCAATATACCGAATATCCTAAACAGAAGTAGAACATACATAAAGTATGACAGATATAAATTTACATTTGTATCAATATACAAATATTTCAAATAAGAGTAGAAATATATGTACATTATTAACAAATATAGTTCTGTATTTGTATCAATATACAAATTATCTTAAACAGGAATATAAAAATAGTTTACATTTGTATCAACATATAAGAATCCATAACAGTGCAAATTACAGTGCAAATTATCTAAGGCTGCTATTTTACTAAATTTGTTTACTAGTATATACAATAATCTATCATAATATCTTATACCTATCCATTCCATTTCTTCTTTTTCCTTTTTTCCCTTTTTTTTAATAGAATACTGAGTCTAATATTTTCTTCTACCCCCAACCCTGTAACCATCATCCATAGCCCTGAGAATTATGAGACCTAAGGGAGAAGGGGCATCATTTTCTTAGAATTGCTTCCTGCTGTTTAAGGAGTGATGTTATCTCTGTTGGGTACTGTGAGAAAGCTCAGATAGTTAAATCTCAGTTAGACTAACTGTAGGTTCTGCAGCAAGTCTTAGAGTAATGGGTAAGATTGTCTGAAATTCTGGCAAGAAGTGTAGTATGATGATGATTACCATGGCATCATTCTGGATTGGGTAGAGTTGCTGTTGTTGGAGCCCCATCTTCCTTCTGGAGACTTCCGAGATTGCTACTGGAAAAACTTATTTGTTATCAAAATGGAAGGTTTGGATTTAAAGAGGACATAGCATGTAAGAAAGGATTCTGAGAAATCAAGAGTAAGCATAGCGAGAATTAGAATCTAGAAGACAATGGTCCCTTTTCATTGGTTTCCTTCTGTCCCACACCAGAGGGCTGTTCTGATAGGGACTGAAGAATCTCTCGAACTTTTCTTTTAGCAATGTGCTTGGGTTTAGAAAAGGAGTGAGCCAATTCCATCTCCAAAGCCAGCTTGGCTTATAATTGAATTGGAACCACGACTTTTCTAGATTGATAGAGAGATAGATGTTAGACAGTGAGATTTTACCATGTGTAGATTGGTACCAATAGATTCTTCTTTCTGCTGTAAACATCTGGATATCCAAGGCCTTATGATTTTTGGAAGATGGGTATTTCCAGTATCCTGGAAAGACAAAAACAAAACCCTACCCCAACCTTTGATTGTTAAATTTTTCTTACAACTTGTACAGATGTCACATTGGTGGATGATCTTTTACTTCTCTTCATCAAGGGGTTTTTCCTGTTCAAATCGAATTTTTATTAATTTTGTTGGTATACATAGCTTTTCTTCTCCTGCAGAAACAAAGGCAAAGCCCCTTCCCCAATGTAGAACATATCCAGGCTTCCATTCTGAGGTCAGCACATTCTTGAAATAAACCGGTTGGTTTAGCTCAGGAGTTTTGTCTGACATCCAATGTCTCTCCGCAGCTGTTGTTCCTTTCTCATCAGCATTGAGAAAATTCAAGGTTAATAAAGCATTATGCAAACTATTTCTAGGAGTCATTGTTACCTGTTGCTGTTTATTTAACATATCCTTTAAAGTTCGATTGGATCTTTCTATGACTGCTTGGCCTGTGGGATTGTGTGGTATAATTGTAACATGCTTTATATTGTAATAAGCAAAGAATTGTCTCATTTTATTGGAGACATATGCTGGGGCGTTGTCTGTCTTAATTTGTACAGGTATTCCCATGATGGCCATAACTTCTAATAGGTGTGTAATCATAGAATCAGCCTTTTCAGAACTCATAGGAGTTGCCCATTGAAATCCTGAATAGGTGTCAATGGTATGATGTAAATACTTTAATCTTCCAAATTCTGCAAAATGAAACACATCCATCTGCCAAATTTCATTTCTTTGTATACCTTTTGGATTGCTCCCTGCAGGTAATGGAATTTAGTTATAGATGGAACAAGTAGGACATTTTTGTTCACAATATCCTTAGCCTGTTGCCAAGAGATGGAGAAATCCTTCTTCAAACCTTTGCTATTTACATGGTATTTCTTATGAAATTCTGAGGCTTCTAGCACATTACCTATTAGTAACTGATCAATCTCATCACTACCTTGTGCCAGAGGTCCTGGCAGACCTGTATGGGATCTGATATGTGTCATATATATATATATATATATATATATATATATATATATGATGTTCCCTTTTTCTGAAGATTTCCTGCAATTGTATGAATAATGAAGTTAACTCTGTATTATCAGGAATAAATTCAGCAGTTTCAATATGTAAAACAACTCTCTCTGCATATTGAGAGTCAGTGACTATATTGAGGGGTTCTGTGAAGTCCATCAGTACCATAAGAATGGCATACAGTTCTGCCTTTTGTACAGAGCGGTACGGACTTTGTACCACTTTACTTAAGTCTCCTGATTTATATGCTGCTTTCCCTGATTTATTTGCATCAGTATAGAATGTGAAGACTACAGAAATTGGCTTTTGTTGTACAATATGAGGAAGGACCCATTCAGTCTTCTTTATGAATTATATTCTCTTGCATTTGGGATAGTGGTTGTTAATCTCTCCCAAAAAGTTACTGCAGGCTCTCTGCCAGTATTCATTATCTTTCCATAGTGATGAAATTTCCTCATTAGTTAAAGGTAGTACAATTTCTGCTGGGTCCATTCGTGTCAACTGGCGAAGTCTTAGTTTACCTTTTTGAATCAAATCAGAGATCTTTTCTATATAAGTCCTAAATTTTTTGTTTGGTTTACATGGTAGGAATATCCATTCCAATATAATATCTTCCCTCTGCATCAAAATACCTGTTGGGGAATGTCTGGAGGGGAATATGACAAGAATGCATTTAAGTTCTGGATCCACACGATCCACATGTGCTTCTCAAATTGTCTTTTCTACTAGAGCCAATTCCTTCTCAGCTTCAGCTGATAATTCTCTTGGACTATTTAATTCTTTGTCCCCTTCTATAGTATTAGCCAAATTTTGTAGTCCATCTTTGGGTATTCCCATGATACCCAGTAAGTTGGAAATGGGAAATGCTTCCTAATAACTTTTGAAAATCATTAAGAGTCTTCAATCGATCTCTCCTTAGTTGTACTTTTTGGGGTCTAATTTTTTGTAGCTCTATCTTATATCCTAAGTAATTAATAGAACCTCCTCTTTGTATTTTTTCAGGAGCAATTTGCAGTCCCCAGTGAGGCAAAACTTTTTTTACTTCTTTAAACATGCTTTCTAATGTATCTAACTGTGGATCATCTAATAGGATATCATCTATATAGTGATAAATTATGGATTGTGGAAACTTTACACGATTTATCTCCAATGGTTTCTGCACAAAGTATTGGCACAAAGTAGGGCTGTTTAACATTCCCTGTGGGAGGACCTTCCATTGATATCTCTTGACTGGCTGAAAATTGTTATAATTAGGTACTGTGAAGGCAAATTTTTCTCTATCATTTTCTTGTAAGGGTATGGTAAAGAAACAGTCTTTTAAGTCAATAACTATTATAGGCCATTCTTTAGGTAGCAGAGAGGGCAAGGGCATCCCAGTCTGCAGGGAGCCCATTGGCTGAATTACTTTATTAATAGCTCTCAGATCTGTCAGCATTCTCCAATTACCAGACTTTTTTTTTTAATAACAAATACAGGAGAATTCCAAAGGCTGGTAGATTCTTCAATGTGTTGAGCATTTAACTGCTCTTGAACCAGCTGTAGCTTCTCTTTTGTCAAAGGCCATTGTCCTACCCAGACAGTTTTATTAGTTAGCCATTTTAAAGGTAAGGCAGTTGGTACTTCTGAGAGTTCAACAGCAGTCGTGCTCTGTTTGGGAACAGCCTGAATGGTTGGTGCCTGATTTTTATAGCATGTCATGATATTATTCCTAGACATATGCATTGGTCTGTATTCCTTTTCTGAAAGTGTAGAAATTTTAATCTGGGTATTCCACTGTTGTAACAGATCTCAGCCCCAAAGATTTACTGCTACATTTGCTACATATGGCTTCAGCCTTCCTCTCTGTCCTTCAGGCCCTATGCATTCAACCCATCTTGAACTCTGTTTTATCTGAGATAGGGTGCCAATCCCTAAAAGTTGGATATTACCTCTTGAAGAGGCCAATTCGGATGCCATGATTTTGGTGTAATTATAGTCACATCTGCACCTGTGTCTACCAGGCCCTCCATAACCAGGCCATTAATTTGAATTCTAAGCTTTGGTATTTGTTCATTTATGGAAGTCTGCCAAAATATTTGTTTTACAGTGTTCTTTGTAAACTGTGATCCACCTATCAGAGCTGTTTTATCATCCATTGCAGTATCGGTTTTTACATTAGGCATTGGTTTATTCAGTTGTCCTGGAAAGGAATTTCTTCCACAGTGGCTGGGAATGTTCATACTACATTTGATTTGGGGGCCTGCAAGAGGCCCCCTGACGTGTTTCCTGCCAGTAAAGGGTTGCCTCATATATCTATTTTTGATCTGCACTCACTGGTCCAATGTCGGCCTTTGCCAAACCTTCTACATAATCTGGGAGGTGGTTGGGGTCTCCTGTTTAGACTATTCCTAAAAGGAGTATTACTTCTAGGAGTAACCCACATACAGTTTTTACTTACATGACCTGGTGTACCACATTTAAAACATTTGGTAACACAGGGCCTTCTTTCACCCCTGGGATTTGTCTCTCCTATTCAAGCCTCATTACTGTAGTTATGAGACTCAACACCATTAGTATACTGAATCCATTCCTCCAAAGGAGCTGATCTAATTATTAATGGTGTAAGTATTCTTCTGTATTCTGCATTAGCATTGTTGAATGCCAAGGACTCAGTTAATTCTTTTCTTAATTCTTTATCTGACATAGCTCTTGTTATAGCTGTGTTCAGTCTTTGTAAAAAATCAGTGAAGGGTTCGTGCAGTCCCTGAAATACCTTTGTGTATACCTCAGTTGGTTTTCCAGGTTCTGGAATTTTTTCCCAAGCATTTAGAGCTGCTGTATGGCATAGGGATATTTTATGCTCATCATAAATGGCTTGTACATTCCTGTCAGCAAAACATCCCTCACCAAGTATTTGATCTTGGGAGATCACAAAACCTTTGAGTTTACCTTGTTGTTCTAAATTTTTTGCCTCTTCTCTCAACCAGCTTTTCCACTGTAGCTGCTGGCTATATTCTAGAACAGCTGAAATTAACTGATGCCAGTCATCTGGGATGATTCTATGTGAGGTAGACCACGAATTTAACATCTGTTTTATGTATGTGGAGTGTATCCCATACATAACTACTGCTTTCTTTATATTTTTAAAGTTCCTTGTTGAAATTGGTTGTAATGTATATGTATTATATGGCTTGGTGTGTGTGTCATCAGCTGGCTTCTCATGGATGATAACAGGATAAGCCATTGTGTGAGAGCCATTTGGCGATGTTACAACCTCTATGGTCTTGCCCTTATGCTTATTAGGTCCCTTGTCATGTTTACTGAGAGTTTCTTCTAAGGCCTGCAAATGAGCACCTAGGGTCTGTTCTATGGAGTGAACCTCCTCTCTGGCAAGGGACTCCAGATTTCTCATGGAATCATAGAAGTTGTTATGTTCCTCAGAAACACATGATTCCATGGACCTTATCTTATCAATTAATGATAATCTTTCTTCCTTATATAGTGTCTGGAGAGTTAGTGTTCTGTCCATTAAATATTCACATTTATTATCAATAAGATCAATTTTCGGTACAAGCCTGTTTTGTAAATCTTGATCAGCAGAATCCAGAGAAAGAATCTTTTTCTGTAAGCTTTCATTGCTATCCTTTAAAGCAGATTCCAGAGAGAGAATCTTTTTCTGTAAGTTTTCATTGCTATCTCTTAAAGCCTGTATCAGTCCCAATAATGACTCATCTTTGTTCTTGTTATTAAACCAGTGTTTGAACACTGTGTGAATTATTACGATGAATGCCAAAATGGTACAGGCCAGATATGCCTTAGGAAGGTTGTATATTTCCAGGAAGATGTCATTCATCATACAGGCAAAAAGGTTTTCAAATTCTTGTGAGGTAATGTTGTCAGCCGTATTTCAAGAATTACTCACAATTTGTTAGTCAATTTTAAGGTGTAAAATTATCAAGTACTTTTACTTGAAACAATATGCTTACCTTCCGTGGTTTTGGGGGGTGTGTAGTAGCACTTTTCAGCCAGCAGGTGGCGTTGGTAGAGCTCCAAAACAGGGCCTGCTGGTGATCTTGGCTGACTGCAGCTTGCTGGAGTAGAGATGGCGGGAGCCAGAGCCGGCACTCAGGAAGCGGGGGAGTGCCTCTTTTACTGGTCTCCGGGCTAAGGACCCTGTAGGCGTTCCCTGGTTATATAGAACTTTGCAGGTGGGTTTAGGTACCCGCTAGCCGGGGAGGAGGCTGAGGGTGGGAGCCACCCAGGCCTTTGGAATTTGCCCCATGTGAGCGCCAGATATTGGTGAAATTATTAAGGCCACTCCATGTAGTTAAAAGGAGATTTATTTAATGGTGTAACATAAATTAAGGGATAGATAGGTCTCGGGGTCTGGGGAAGGTGTATTGCAGTCCAGTGGTGTTCTCTGGAGCTCTGCTTGGCCCACCTCTACCATCCAAGGTCCTGGAACAGAGAGAGCGCTGGCCCATCCAGATCTCAAGTCTCCAGGTGCCTCCCTTGGCCCCACCTTTTAGGCGTGACAGTTGCTGAAGTCTCAATGGGGGTTGGAACTTCCAGATCAAAGCTGGAATGGCTATCCACTACAAGGGAGCTTCCGTACTAGTAGGTTTCCATAAAGCTTTTTCAAATATCATCAGTGTGTGTAATTCCTTCCCATTTTCCCTCTTCTACCTGGCCCTCCCATTCCCCACTCTACTTAGCCCTTCCTGTTCTGTCCTCCCCATTCCCTTTGCACACTCCCTTGCTTCACCCCCTTCACTCTGTATCTCCTAGTTGACTCTTAATAGTTTTCTTACTACTTTTTTTCCTACAGGCACTCCAATTTAAGCACATATATTTGAAGATTTAAAGCTGGCAGCCGCACATGAGAAAGAACATGTGGTATTTGTCTCTTTGTGTCTGGTTTACTTCATTCAGAATGACTGTTTCTAAATTCACCTATTTACCTGAGAATTTTATAATTTTGTTTTTATTTACAGAAAAAATAGACTCCATTGTGCTTATGGATCTAATCAACATTATCTATTCATCTGTTGATGAATATCTAAGCTATTTCTGTTTCCTAGGATTATGAATGCAGCCACAATAAATATGGGTATGCAAGTGTTTTTTTAGTAATATATACAGTCCTTTGGTAATACGTCCAAGAACAGCATAGCTAGGTCATATGGTAAAATTATTTGTAGTTTTTTGAGGAAGTCACACTGATCTTAATCATGGCTGTACCAGCTTGCACTCTCATCAGTAATGAATAAGTATTTATCTTTGTCCACATTCTCACCAGCATTTGAGTCATTTATTTGAGTTCTGTTTTAGCCATTCTGGCTAGAAGAAAATGAAATCTCAAGATATTTTGGATTGGCGTTTCCTTGATGCCTAGGCATGTTGAACATTTTCAAAAATATTTATTTGCCAGCTCTGTGGTGCCTCCTTTATAATTTGTTAGGGGAGTTGCATAGACTTTTGGGTGTTACAAGATTTGCCACTGCTCTTCCCTGCCATCTTGAACCTGAAAGTAAAGCCCTATTGCTGAAGGCACCACATACTTATGTCACAGTACGTGAAGAAATGATGCTGGTACTAAACTAGGAACTTAATCTCTATTAGATAGCTTTCATACTGCTGGAAGAAGATATTTGCACACCCTGAGAACTGCAATAACAAGTGACCTATTACCAATAATGCAGTAGTGGTGTGAATGCTATGGAAGTAACCAAACACTTTCTGGTTGAATTCAAAATCAAGTCATAATGAGGAATATAACACTATCATTCTCAATGAACATAGAAATAAACTGCCCCTAAGCTCTTACATGTATACTCATAGATCAGTCCTCCCATCAACTCCCATTAAATAAACTTTTTTACAATAAATGGTAATTAAAACAGAGACCAACATCCAGTCAACATGCAGAGAACTAGAGACTGTGGAGTACTCAACTCTACATGAAATATCCATATCCCTCCTCCTAAAATTCATGAATCATTTCAAAATAATGATCAGACAGGTAAGAGCCAGAGATAGTGGACACATGCAGCAAACCAGTATTTGGTGGACACAAAAGGACCACTGCACAAATGTACACAAATGAACTCACAATGGCTATTACTGTGTGCCTGAAACCTATACAAGATCAAAACAGCAAAAAACCCACCATAAAAGGGCAAAGTGTCCATTAAGCAACAACCTCAGCTGAGGACCTATTGGTAACTGATGGCTATGGGTAGAAGGAGAGTAAGTTTTCTTCAGAGGTTATGTTCCCAGAGAGGCTACACATGATCCATAAGATGGCACTACACCCGTGACCATACAAACAGCACTAATTATACTCAGTGGATTTTTTTAAATTTTATAATTAATTTAATTTTACATATCAGCCAAAGATTCCCCTGTCCTCTCTCCTCCCACTCCCAGCCTTCCCCTCCCAATCCACCCCCTATTCCCACCTCCTCCAAGGCGAGGTCTCTGGGGATTCAGCTCGACCTGGTAGATTCAGTTGAGGCAGGTCCAGTCCCCTCCTCCCTACACCAAGGCTGAGCAAAGTGTCCCTGCATAGGCCCCAGGTTCCAGAAAGCCAGTTCATGCACTAAGGACAGGTCTTGGTCCCACTGCCTGGGGGCCTCCTAATTAGTTCAAGTTAATCAACTGTCTCACTTATCCAGAGGGCCTGATCCAGTTCCATGGAGCCTCCTCAGCTATTGGTTCATAGTTCATATGTTTCTGCTAGTTGGGCTCTTTGTCCCTGTGCTTTTTCTAACCACGGTCTCAATATTTTTTGCTCATATAATCCCTCTTTTCTCTCACCGATTGGACTCCTGAAGCTCCACCTGGGGCTTGGCAGTGGATCTCTGAATCTGCTTCCCTCAGTCACTAGATGAGAGTTCTATCACGATAGTTAGGGTGTTTGGCCATCAGATCACCAGAGCAGGTCAGCTCAGGCTTTCTCTCGACCATTGCCAGTAGTCTATTGTGGAGGTATCTTTGTGGATTTCTGGGGACCTCTCTAGCACTCTGCTTCTTCCTATTCCCATGGGGTCTTCATTTATCATGGTATCTCTTTCCTTGTTCTCCCACTCTGGTCCTGATCCAGCTGGGACCTCCTGCTCCCCTAAGCTCTCTTTCCCCCGACCCTTGCCCTCCATTACCCCCACCCCCCGCCATGCCCAGTTGCTCATGTAGATCTCATCCATTTCTCTGTCATTAAGTGATCCCTGTGTCTATCTTAGGGTCCTCTTTACTAGGTAGCCTCCCTGGAGTTGTGAGTTACATTCTGGTTATCCTTTGCTATACATCTAGTATCCACTTATGAGTGAGTACATACCATGTTTGTCTTTCTGAGTCTGGGTTACCTCACTCAGGATGATTTTTTTTCCTAGATCCATCCATTTGCCTGCAAACCTCATGATGTCATTGTTTTTCTCTGCTGAGTAGTACTCCATGGTGTATATGTACCACATTTCATTTATCCATTCTTCAGTTGAAGGGCATCTAGGTTGTTTTCAGGTTCTGGCTATTACAAATAATGCTGCTATGAACATAGATGAGCATGTGTCCTTGTGGTATGTTTGAGCATTCCTTGGGTATATGCCCAAGAGTGGTATAGGTGGGTCTTGAGGGAGATTGATTTCCAATTTTCTAAGAAAGTGCCATATTGATTTCCAAAGTGGCTGTACAAGTTTGCATTCCCACCAACAGTGGAGGAGTGTTCTTCTTGTTCCACATCCTCTCCAACATAAGCTGTCTTCAGTGTTTTTGATCATAGCCATTCTGACAGGTGTAAGATGGTATCTCAGTGTTATTTTGATTTGCATTTCCCTGATGATTAGGGATGTTGAGCAATTCCTTAAATGTCTTTCAGCCATTTGAGCTTCTTCTGTTGAGAATTCTCTGTTTAGCTCTATAGCCCATTTTTTTAGATGGACTGTTGGTTATTTTGATGTCTAATTTCTTGAGTTCTTTATATATTTTGGATATCAGCCTTCTGTCAGATGTGGGGTTGGTGAAGATCTTTTCCCATTCTGTAGGCTGTTGCTTTGTCTTGTTGACCATGTTCTTTGCCCTACCAAAGCTTCTACTCAGTGGATTTAAAAGCAAAGCACATTAAGTTGTAGGAGATGGGGAGGAGCTGAAGAGGAGGTTGTAGGTAGATCTGATCAAAACACATTTTTTACACATGAGTTTCTTAAACACTAAAGAGATTTAAAAAAATTGATCTTTAGAAATCTTTTCACTAAGCAGTATATTCAATGCACTGAGTTCATTATTAACCTTGCATGTCTTAATATAAGTTTTTGCATTAACATGTCATCTGGCAATATCATACTAGAAAAAAATAATAGGACCTAATAAACGTGACGTTACAAAGCTTCTTCCTCTTATCTTCTTTCCTCTCCTTTTGTCTCCTCACCTCCCCTCTTCCTTTTGTCATTCTCATTTTCTGCCTCACCTCCTCCCTTTTTCTTCTTCTCTTTCCCTATTTTCCTACTTTCCCATTATTTTTTAATTACTAAGAATGTAAAATATGCTCAACATACAAATGTTTTTAAATGAGAAAAATGCAAGTCATTTTTTTTTGTTTTTTTTTTGTTTTTGTTTTTTTTTTTTAGAATTATAGTCTCATTTTCCCTGCCTCAGCCATTCTCTTTAGGAGACTGAAACAAAGATTAAAGCCATAGGAAGACTTCCAAGGGACTGTGACATTTTGTGTACATGTCAGATAACCATGGTGCTGCTATGTGGGAACTTGTCCCAAGTTGAAATAGCTGTGAAATTTTCGATAAATTTTCAGGCCTTATATGTTGGAACCAGGAGATAAATTGGACATTTTAGACCATGTCTTTGCCTTTATGGGTTTCCTGGTCTCTGCTCCTTTTTTTTTATCATCTCCTCTAGAGATGGCTGCTGCTTGGTAGTCTCACTTATCTTTAATATACACATCTTTTGAATTCCTTGCCAGTATATGCAAATACCCACTCAATATTTTTATTCATTTGTCTAATATGCATCCTCAGCCAAATTCTTTCCAAAATAAATGCATGTAAAGTCTATGAGGAAGATAAATGTCCATTACATTTGAATAACAATAAGAAAGCTAATTTTGTTAGCACAAAGTGATCCCAGAGGGTGAAAATGCCTAAGTCTAGTAACCACTCATAAATATACTCCCCACTTAATAACTAGATGGTGAAGTTGCCCCTTTGTTTCTATGGAGCCAGGGACTCAACCAATCATTGACTGAAAGCATCCAAAAACAACTATAGGTATTAAGTACACAGACACATACATCTTTTCCTTGTACTAGTCCCTGGACAATTAGTATAAGAACTGTTTACTGAGCATGCACTTGTTATGCTTGGATAGCAAATACTTCAGAGGTAATTTAAAGCCTGTGGGAGGATGTGTGTGAATTATAGGCAAAAACTGTACCATTTTATCCAAGAGACTTAAGTATCCTCAGATTTAGGATAAGGCTGAATTCCTATAAGCAGCCCTCCCTCTCATGGGTTCTGAAAAAATAGTACATAGTTCCAAGTTTAAGAAATGACAAGTTCTCAGCTCTACCTGTTCAGGGAATATATTTGAAATTTTTCATTATGTATAAATACTCCATTTTCTTTATGTAGTTATGTGTTATTGGATATCTAGACATCATTATATAAAACAAAATAAGCAAGAATCAAATACATATCACATTTTTGCACATGCATGCATATGCTCATGATGAAAGGAAAAGGGAAGTTATTTTCTGGAGAAAGGAGACTGGTGTGAAAAGATAGGGAGAGAAGGAAGGGTAAGGGGTTTGGGGAGTTTACATGAGCAAATTACAATGATATATGTGTGTAAAAAGTCATAATAAAACCTATTTTTCTGCATTAAACTATTTCTCAAAATATTTTTAAGACTACTAAATTGCTGAATGAATCTTAACCTTAATGGGCATGCACAGAGGTTTAACAGGAAGATATTTGGGCATGACTGCAAAGTGTAAAAGGAGAATGAATCTGATGCAGATTGTTCACCACTTGGCATGGACACCAGACTCCACGTACTACAGGTATCATGAAAACGTTGGCATAGTGTGAGTACAAAGACACACAGCTGCAGATAAAAGGGAGTTAAAAGGCAAGGGCCAGGTCCTCAACACGAGTTTTAGCTGTTCTTCTGAAGAATTGTTATGTGTCCACGATCATTTGAAAATCAGGCACTGTCTTCTCTTGATTCCTATTCACCAGAACCATCCCTCTGTACTAATAGAAAATGATGAATAGAAATACTTCCTAAACATGATTTTCATCCAAAGGAACTTAACTAAAGATTTGCAGTTGGTGTGCAATAAAATTAACAGCGATTTATTGCAAAACCACTTATGTATTATGTGAGTCTGGTTATGATGGCTTCAAGGTCTTTGAACAATTTACTCTAAGTAGCTCTTATTTTCTTGTGGCTCATTTATTTCTACTATATCTTGCTTATGTTAGGAATAATTTTGTTTTCTTCTGCAGCACCTGCTGCTCCATCCATAATTAGAGTGGCTTCTTTGTCACATCCTACTTGCTGTCCCTTCTCTTCGGTGGTTATGATATCCTTCCAAAATGTCCAGAACAAAAATTATAATATTCATCTACACAATGTTTTCATTAACGCCAGAGAGTTTCTACTGGTGTTATTTCCTACATTTCTAGATGTTCCCATCAATTCTCATCCATAAGATCAGTACATTCTTTAAACAAGTGGCAGCAAAACCATGAGGTTTATTTTGTTTTCTCTAGTATTAAATACTCTTTTGGTTAAGTTCCAGGTGCAAAGAAAAACTCATGCCTTGGCTGAATGATAGGCACTAGGAATGATTAAATTGAAAAAAACAAAAACAAAAAACAAAACAAAACAAAACAAAAACCCGCTTAGAACATTCTTCTCCTTTGAGATGTGAAAAAGATTAAGGCATATACTAAGGGCTGTAGTAACAGTTCTGGAGTTGATGGGAGCCCCTCCAGATATGATACCTGGGGTGGAGAGATGACTCTATTGTTAAGAGAACTGGCTCCTCTGGCAGATAACCTGAGTTGGATCTCCAGCACCAACAGGGCAGCTAACAACTATCTGTAACCCCAGTCCCAGGGGATCAGACACCCTCTTCTGGCTTCTGCAGAAACTAATTGCTTGTTGTGAACAGATATATGCTAAGACAAAACTTGCACATATGTAAAAAAGAGATAGCAGCTAATAAAAGAGATATGGCACCTTTTATGGAACTATAGAATTTTCAGAATCTTCAGGTGACAATTAGAAATACAGTTTAGTAGCATATATTATGAAGCTCCTACATATTTGAAAAATAATATTATAATGCTTATAAACTTGCATGTCATGTTTAAGGAGGGAAAACAGGATTGAGATTTTAGCATTTTAAATTCTGAAAGATCAGCAAACATGCAATTGTATTTCATGTGCAGTTTCTAGTGTGACTTAATTTGAAAGTGGAAGGATATGCATGTGACCCATTCTTGCTTAAGTAATAAAGTAATCTCATGTCTGGTGATTATAAATTAGTTTGTAAAGGTTTGGAATGTATTGTCAGTGGTGTAATTCTCAAATAATAAATAAAAACATTTAAAAAACCGATAGTACTTACTGCTCTTGCAGAGGACATGAGTTTGGTTCTCAGCACCCTCATGATGGCACAAGGCATCTACAACTCTACTTCCAGTGTGTCTATCTCCCTCTTCTGACCTCCATGTCCACAATTCACACACATAATGAATATACATACATGCAAGTAAACTCTCACACACAAAAAATATAAATTTTTAAAAATTATTTTTTAAAAGTTTCTGACCTCTTAAAATAAAAAACAAAACAAAATAAAAACATCAAACATTAAAAAATAGATGGGCTATGTTGATTTTCCAAAACATTTGAAAACATTATCAGGTATTTCCTGTTCATAGGAATGACAATGTTTAAGGAAGAATTACATTGTATATAAAATTTTAAATTACAACTTTTGGAAAATAGAAATTTGTTAAGGTTTTAAAAATTATTTTCCAAATGTAAAAGTGAATGTGTACTTAAACCATGATTAAGTAATTAAAACTAGTTCAAACTACTTCTTTCTAAACAGCAAACTGTCGCAGTTCAAACTCATTCCAGTCTCACTCTTTTCCCTGGACTCACAACTCCTTTGCCCCCAGAATTTTCATTATGTAAGTGCAGAGTACTGACAATGTTTAAAACTCTCTTCAGTAGATGTAGGCATGGAATATGAAGATGGGATAAAAGATGGGGAGAATAGACCAGTGGCCATGATTAAATTCCATCAGTCTCCTCCCAAGTGGATTTGCAATCGTTTCATATGTTATTCAAAGGTATATAGAAAATAAATATCACCTAGAATTTAGGTGTACAATGTCATGCCACTTTCAAGCTTATTTAGTTTGTTTTACTAGAAAAATAGGAGGAAAAGGTTAAAACAAAAGAAAAATAGATTTCAGTTGAGCAAATACAAAAATGAAAATAAATCAAAATACTGTAAAATATGTGACATTAGTAAAAGAGCATTGAATTGATGGTGTGAATATTGTTTAGGCAGAAAATGTATTGAGAAGATGGTGTGAAGTGTAAACATTGGGTAATGTGACTGGCAGTACTTACAATGGTGACATGTACATGGAAAGAAAGCCTGAGAGGTGCTTGATGGGATACCTGTGAGGGATTTCTCAGGTGCTTGTTCACTCCTCTAAAGACCAAACAAACACATTAGAGAGGAACTGCAATAGTAAACGAATGAGAAATCACCTTAAATTAACTAGGAAGCATGTCATAAAAGAGGAGGAATCAGGAAATTGAGGGAAGGTATAGTAACTGGTTTCAGAAATATACTGAAATATTTTCTACTTGAAACTGAATTCACATTCATTTGAAAAGACTTTGATGATACAAACCAAGCTTCTGAGTGCGTGATATAAATCATGGAGATACTTTCTAGTTATCAGATATTGTATAAAAAAATATGAGGTTAATGATTGCTCAGTACTTATACACTCTATGCGCAACGAGGATAAAAAAGAGACAAGGGATAATCACTCTGCAAGATTCATGAGCTCCATGGTTCTTGAGAATTTTATATTGAAGAGGCTGAGAGGTTCCATTCCAGTTCAAGTTCTTCTTCCATTATATCTCCATATTTCAAAGAATTTAAGAGTTTCATCTGTGAATACCATGATAGTGGTATCTAAATACATAATATAAAACTATACCCACTGTTGTTGTTTGTTTTTATTACTCTTTTGGTTCTTTTGGGGGCCCACTACCCAGATCCCAAATAAATAGACAGGGAAGCTTATTCTTTCTTAAAAATGCCCAGCCTTAGCTTGACTTATTCCTAGCCAGCTTATCTTAACTTAAATTATCCCATCTACCTTTTGCCTCTGGTCTTTTCCCTTCTTTTCTGTAATCTTACTTTCACTCTTACTCCATGACTGTCTGTGTGACTGGTTGGCTGGTCCCTTTTTTTCTTACTCCTTGATCTTTCTTGCTTCCCCATCCCTCTTTTTCTCCTCCTATTTATTCTTTCTGCCTGCCACTCCCCCCCACCCCCCTGCACATCCTTTCTCCTGCTTTGCTATTGGCCATTCATGCAAAGTTCATTAAAATACATAACTTACTCAACACAGACTATTTCTGTGCTTGTTCTAGAGTTCCACTAAAGGGAAGCATGGCTTAAGAGATCATGGGAGCTGGTATTATGCACAAGAGGATTTCCTACACTGCTCAGAAATACTGGAGTGTAAACCTACAATTCAAAAATGTTCAAAGGGTGTTCAATGGGCATGTGAAGACTTGTCTTTGAATCGGTTTCACAAATGAACCAGGGAGAATTTTATAATGTAATGATAATTCTGTGATATTACCTTCCAAGCATAATGCTATCAGTGCTTAAATAAAAAGCCAGGAATAATTCATTGCAATGCACCAATGAGGAGAACTATTCCACTATAATTCATAAATATAGAAAGGTTTCCCCATCTGGACAAAGCTAGTTGTTTCTCAGTACATAGGGTAATGGAACGGATTACATGGCAAGAGTGCCTGTAAGAGGAAAGTTAGATATCTATAGTTTCATAGTCTTTCCTGACTTAGAGTTCCTGTTCAACTTTTATTAACACTAAAGAAACAGTAATTATAATAGTTGCTTTGTTCTTTTCAATCAAATTATAACAAAAATAAAATGGAAATGATGTCGTCGTGCAGATCAAACTCACCGAAAGCTTCAATTACAGTCTCCATCAGTCTGTCAGGAATATAATTAATAGTCTCAAATATTAATCTCTATAACAAGGAAAAACCTGGAAAAGTAAAGTAATTATATATATATATATATATATATATATATATATGTATGTATATAACTCAGGCTGGCAAGCTGAGTTCGAGTTGATTCCTGGGATGCACACTGTAGAAAGAGAATAAATCCCATACACTCCTTTTGACCACCACAATCATGCAGTAGCACATGCACACCCTCCAACACACAATAAGAATAAATAAGCAAGTGAAATAAAATTTTAGAAAATATGAATTCAAAATCTACATTCACAGGCTAGTGACTGCTTAAAAAATACTCACCATACTCTGGAGTCTTCTTTATAGGTGGGGTGTTTTGTTTTTACCTATTCTGATAAATTTACAAATGAGGGGTTATATACAGACAAACCAGAAGTGTAAAATAAAGGGAAAACATTACACATTTAGCCCAAACTACTTACAACGTAAATTGAAAATAACTAACATTTCACAGTCATGTTTCCTGTTCTGCTGATCTGCCATACCAAAGAGAGTCTCTGAGTAAGAATTCAAGTTGAGCCTGATCCATTCTGGGTGAGACAGAGAATGGAGTCTGAGGTTGTTTCCTGAGACTGGGAAACATGACTCCCTACTAATCAAGTTCACAAGCAGTGTAGGAAAAGCTTACCATACATAAGGTAGCTCCCCACAGAAGAGAGACAACATAAATAAATAAACAGAACTCTCAGAACACATGCATTACAAATTTACACTGTAGGAAGCAACATACAAAGTATAACTGTTTGTAGAGCAAAGCAAGGAGAAGCCAGTAGATATCTCGACATGTCATGAAGAAACATCTTGATGTTCTGATGAATGAATTTGGCAGAAAAACCACTTGGTTGGTGAACAGAAAAGTAACAAGTTATGAGACTAGAAAAATAGGAGCCCAAATAACTCCAAATTTTGGAATATTAGAAATCAATTTCACGTAGATAGATAGATACATAGATAGATACATAGATACAAACATACATACATAGATATATAGATACATAGATACATAGATACATACATACATACATAGATATATAGATACATAGATAGATAATGTTATACAAAGTGATATTAAAAATGACTACATTTCAAAGGCTGCATGGAGAAGTTTCCTGGTTCACGTGGAAATGGAGACAGAATCTTATCTATCTTCACCATGGGGCAGATTTTATGGTCATAGAGAAATATTCAAAGTGCTTTAGAACTTATAAACTTAAAAAACATTTTTGCTATTATCATAACACAATTATACGACATATGGATTGACAGTATTCACCACAGAATAAAGTACTCTGGTAAATTGATAGAAAATGGTAGTAGGATAAGCAGAAAAAAATAACAATTTTCTATACATTGAAGGCCAAACATATTTCTATTCTAAGTGAAATCAAACACAGCGGTGAAAAATGTTTGGTACTTTATTGTGCCTAGATTAAATTATGAAGTCGTTCTAACAGGATACAGATATCTAGAAAGTTTGCTGTTAACTTCTTGTTTTATTCAACCCGACATTCCCCCCACCCCAGCAAATGGAAGCTAAAGATGAGATTTGAGAAGTATGTGCTGAAAGTTGATCATCACCTTTATGTTCTTTTTTCTTTATAGATTTGTTCCTTGGCCATGAACAGTCCTGTAGGACAGAAATAACAATTGCCTGTCAACTTTCCTGGGTTCAGTTTTTGCTCTGAGTTACAAAGTGTAGGGTGATCTCTCCCTGCTCCTCCTCCCTCCACAGCAATTGAATTTCATTGCTGACTGCAGAGCACCAGACACTTCCAGTCTCTGTTAATGAGCTGAGCCGTGCAGGTGCATATGGGTATGTTCATAAAAACGAAAACTCTGTCAGGCACAAATTGCCCCCCAATTTTCTCCAATATTTTCTGTTTCTTATCGTTATGACTAAATAACGATGGTAAAACTAATGATGCCATTACCCTGTAATTGGGAACTGAGGCTGTTTAGCAGTGACAAAGCATATGCTCAGCAGAGTTAATGGGCCAACAAGGAAACCCCACTGGGGAGTTTGTCCACAGAGCAGGAAGCCTGAACACTTAGAAGGTAGGGCAGCTTTCATAAAATGGAGTGTTTGAAACTCCTTTTAGAGACTTTTCTCTACTGCTTTGTCCTCCTGAGGAAAATGGAGAGATCATAAAGGTTTTAATGGTTCCTAGTCTGGTGACAGGACTCAGTGGGGAAGGGTGCTTGCCACAGAACCTGAAGACTTGAGTTCAATCCATGAGACCCAGTAATGGAAAAGAATGATAACTCCTGAAAGTTGTTCTCTGACCTGCACACACTTGCATCTGCACGCATGCATACACACAGACACACACAGACAGACAGACAGACAGACACACACACACACACACACACACACACACACACACACACACATACAGACACACCAAGACAGCGTAGGCAGACAGACAGACAGACATATATGATATAGATAGATAGATAGATAGATAGATAGATAGATAGATAGATAGATAGATAGATAGATAGATAGACAGATAGGGACACACAGAGACAGAGAGACAGAGACAGAGAGACAGAGAGACAGAGATTTGAACGGTTTCAAGGGATGGCCTATGGTTAATAGTAATTTTCACTCTCATGATGGACTCAAATAAGTTCTCAGAAGCCCACAACCATCTATTAATATAGTTATAGAGGATCTAGCACACTTTTGGCCTCTTCAGGCACCAGGAACAGACATAGAACACTTGCACATACAGACATAGTACACTTACACATACAACCACTTAGACACATAAAATAAAAATAAATATTTTCAAAAAAAATGTAAAGACTTCTTGAAGTAAAAAGCCACCTTTTCTCCAGTAGCTCATCTTTCAGAATCTTCTTACTGACTTTATTTTCCGTTAAGTCATCAATCATTGGAATTGTGCTATGATATTTAAATTGAAGTTTAAATGGGGAGCAGACACCTGATTTTAGTGGGAGTTGAAGCATGTATTTTTGTGTATGGTGCATATTTTAATGCACAGCACTGTTTAAGGACTATTTTGGACGACTGAGTAGCTATTAGTTCAAATTAGTATTCTTGTATCATTTATAAAAATAACAACTAGTTAGGCATGGTAATTCACATCTATATTTTCGGTATCTGAATCTCTGGAAATCTGAGGCAGGAGGATCACAAATTTGACACCATACTGGGCTATACAATGAGTTCCAAATCAGTTCTAGGCAATAGTGTCAGATTCTGTTTTAAGAAAAAAAATAAATTAAATTAAAATAAAAAATAATATTTTAACTCAAGAAACAATACCTTTTATTATATAATAGCAGAAGCAGTGCTTAATTATTGGGTATTTCCTTTCAGCATTCTGTTTAACACTTTATGTGGTTATTACATTCTATTTCCTCCTCACTATAATCCCATGAGCAGTATTTTATGAACTCTCTCCCCATCCTGTTTTTTGGGGTTTGGGAGCATAAAACCTAGAGATTTACAGTGGTATGCCGAGGGCTATACTGTCAGTAGGTGATAAGGCAGAGATTTAAAAGAAGACTAGCTCAATTCCATGATCTTAACCTTTGGACCACATGGCAGCACATCCTAAAGAAGCTTTCCCTGCATCTCTTCAGTTGAGCCTCCCAAAAGCCCTTTAAGTTAGGCATAGCTTATGCTTTGAGCTCTGCTTTACAGATGGAGGTTTAGCGATGTAAATAACTAGCTTAGGTTTTATGCAGACATTAACCTACAAAGCCTAGTCATGATCTGCCTTTCCCTCATGGAGCTCAATGCCCTTGGGTGTGTATTGTATTGCATAGCTCCTGACAATCCTTAGCCCAAATCCTCAGGATTCGAGCTGATTATTTTCAGAGCTGAAAAAAGGAGAACATCTCCACTTTGCATTAGCCTTTCCTTCTAGTGAGAGAGGATAAGGCATCCTAGGTTCAAGGCTACCCCCTCATGTCTTTCCATTTTTTTAATCAAACCATTTCCTACTTTCCAGTCTTTTGCATCTTTATTTATTTAATTCTCCAGGTTATTGTAATGTGGATATGTTATCAGGTTCTTTTTCTTTGTTTTGCACAAGGCAAAATAATATTATGGTCTCAATTAGAATTGCAGTCTAAGAAACCATAGCCTCAATAAAATATTTGCTTCTCATCCTGTGATTCCTGGAAGGCATCTCTATGTGCATTGGGATTCAAGATACAAGGAAAAGCAGCTGTGAATACAGTAATATCCACCCACCTGCTGCTGTCACTCTAATAACCACATAATGGAGCTTTGGCATGTGCCAGGAGGAGCCTTGGGACCACCAAGACACATGTGAAATCCCAGAGACATGTTTATTAAGCCTTTCTAAAGTACCTGGGGATTTTTGTTGGTTTCAGTAAGTTCCCTAGATTAAAATATTGTGTCACATACTCTTTGGAAAAACAGTTGTTACCTGTCAAATGATGTGGATCAGGAAAAGAATTCTGACTAAATATCCATTTATCTAGGGTCACATTAACATACTTTTTCCCCTTGAGGTTTTTTAAAATATAACATTCTCATTTATCCTTTGATAATTTTATATATACACACACCATATTTCTATTCTATTCTTGGAATTGGACAGGAATTAAAATTTTATGGTCACTTTTATAGATGTTTTGACACATTCTGAGTATGTGAGTAAAAATGGGCACAATATGTTCAAAGACTTTCACAGTTCATAGCTGGGTATATAGGAATCATGTATGGGAATTTAATATAGGAAGCTCTTGATATACATGTCTTTTCAGTTAAGAGATATGACTGATATTCCAGGGAATCATCAAGATGGCACAGTGGTAAAGGCCTGTCCTGCCTTATGGTAATGGACATAACTCATGATAAAAGCAAGCAGAAAGCTGGAAAATCATGGAACAAAAGAAATTACTATCCCCTGCTACCAGCATCTTTCTTTTTCCTTTCTCTTTATTTAAGAAAAAAAATCTGTCTTTCTTCTTTTGCTTTGGTAGAAAAGGTTACTTCTGTAAGCACCTTTATAATGTTTCTTTGTATTAATAGATATTTTCAATTAACTATGCTAGAGAAAGCTGATTGCATATTACTGTTTAAGATATCATGGAGATTTATTTATACCCAATCATGTATCTACCAAACCCTTTATTGATTATCTACTCTGTGCTGAGTGATTGTTAGGAAACAAGTACTGATCTATACACATGCATCATGACAATCAATGTTCAAACTAACAGCTTACACCGTGGTGACTGTTTTCAGTTATATGTTCTAGAAGCAGGTAAGCAGCCATTTATGCACATCCCAGAGATTCACAAATATCACTTTATTTAGGTATTTCATTCAAGGAAGGGGAGGTTTGTCATTAATTCTAATACCCTGCTTAACTCTGAAAAACTGAATAATTTTGTCACTCACTTCATGGCATTGTTTTGCTGTCAAAAAACCAAAACCAAAACCAAAAAAACTAAGGTCTAAGAATTGCTAAATTAATGAAACATTTTCCCTCAGAGGTGTAAGGTATTGGGCAGATGTTACTTACTGTGTCCTCATGATCTTTATTCATTGTCTGCATTGTCTGTCAGAACTGGTGTATGCTATGAACTTGAGTAATTACTTCACCTGGTAATTTCCAATTATGATTCATTTGAAAACTTACACAATTTTGCTCATTGAAGAGATAGGATTCTCACTACCAATAGTAATGTGACAGTAATATCAGAAAATGAAGACTTTGGAAGAGAATGACAGCGACTCTCCCTATCATGTATCCATCCTCAGTAGTCCACACCCTGATACTCTGACTCTTCATGACTAGTGGGGCACTCTTAAACACATACCCTATAACCAATCTTCTCCTTTCATGTAAGATAGTAATCTTTTTTTGTATATTCAGAACATTCACCCCAGGAAAGTCCTCCTCACTATAATTTCCACAGTACTAACTTGACTATGGAAGCATGCTAATTGGTGTACCAATAATTTGTTATTTCTGAAACAAGTTCCTCCCTTCTGCTTCTTCTAATCTAGTTGTTACTGTCTCCTTTGATTCCATGTGCATTAGAGTTTTCGGCAATGGCTTATATTATTTTTCCTCAAGAAAATGTTCATACATAATACCTCTACTCCTCACATCAATCTGGGCTAGTCAGTGTAGCTGCACCTTTCACATTACCAAAGTAGAAGTCAACCCCAGTTCTCCTGCTGAGCTATTAGCCTCTAGTACAGCAGTCACCTCACTTCCTGCCAGTTCTTTCTCTTCTTGGCATACTAGGTACCTACATTCAGTCTTGCTTCATTCTTTCCTTGCTAATCTGTCATCTCTATCAAAGTGTCTATACTTTCTAATGAAAAGTGTTCCAAAATCACTTTCTATATTTTTCTATTTAGTGGACAATAGCAAATATTCTGAAGGTATTAAACCTTATGTACGTGTATAGCATCCCTAATTTTAGTCTTATCATTTGTTTCTCACTGCTGAGTTCCAAATTTCACTGTCCTACCTGTTTAATAAATCTTGGGTAGATTTCAATATACATTTTAAGCCAACCATAATCAAATATTAGCCTCTGATCTTCATTTATTTAGAATGAATTAAATCTACTTCAGTCTTTAAAAGGAATTACCAATCTTTAGTCATCATTTTTTCTTTCTCACAGCCAATAACCACTCTGAATACTCTGCTTCTTCTAGCTTCAAAATATACCTGCAGTCATATAATTTCATGGTCCCCATTGCAAATCTATAGAAGTCTTTCAGACTATTGTAAAGGTGTCCAATGGCATCTCTGCTTGCAGTCTTGCTTCCCTTCATTCTTTTCAGTTGATTGTAAACACAACAACCTGGCCATTTTTTCAAAAGTTACCTATTATTTCCTTTACAGTCAGTGTATGGTGGTTTGAAAGAAAATGGCCCCCATAAGGAGTAGGACTATTAGAAAGTGTAGTTTGTTGAAGGAAGTGTGGCCTTGTTGGAAGAAATATGTCACTGTGTGGAGGTGGGTTTTGAGGTCTCCTATGCTCAAGCTATGCCCAGTGTGACACACAGTTGCTTCTGCTGCCTGCAGATCAAGACTTAGGACTCTTCCCTTTAACTCCAGCACCATGTCTGTCTGCACACTGTATATCCTGCCATGGTGATAATGGACTAAACCTTTGAAACTGTAAGCCAGCCCCAATTAAATACCAATTAAATATTTTCCTTTATAAGAGTTGCCATGGTCAGGGTGTCTCTTCACAGTAATAGAAGCCCTAACTAAGACACAGTGTGATACCTAAATCCTCAACCTGGACTCTGAATCATGGAAAAAAACCTGATGTTTTCCTATCTACTGTGACCTCTCTTTACCCTTAACACTTCTTTCTCCTCTGTTCATTCCACTCACTCCTCACCAATCGAATCAACCTGCTCCACACACCCTTGATACACTTGTAAATTTTCATTGGCCAGTTTATTACCTGGAACATCCTGCTCTTAGAAATTTACTGAATCCCACATCCTCAATCACTTAGCTTACATTAAAGTGTAGCTGAAGACTGAGAAACAACCATAAAAATAACACCAAGTCCCATTTAAGACATGCTGGCTTTTGGCTTCCACCTAACATTGGTAAGGTATTTCTTTGTCAATTAACAAGTTTTGATGCTGTTCACATAGTCCTATACAAGTCTTAACTAAAGGACATAAATGTCTTTCCCTACCAGTCATTCAAATTGTGGCTGACATATGATAAGTGTTCTTTTTTTTTTTTTTTTTTTTTTGGTTTTTCAAGACAGGGTTTCTCTGTGTAGCTTTGCGCCTTTCCTGGGACTCACTTGGTAGCCCAGGCTGGCCTTGAACTCACAGAGATCCGCCTGCCTCTGCCTCCCGAGTGCTGGGATTAAAGGCATGCGCCACCACCGCCCGGCTAAGTGTTCATTTTATTAAGTCAAAACATTAAAACTGGCATAGGAAGCTTGCTAAATAAACAGAAATATGGAGAGTTGGGCCAATTTCTATAACCCACTACCTTGGTTGACTAATACAAGACGACCTGTGGTAGTTTGGATGTATTTGTCACCCATAAGCTCATAGGGAGTGGCATTATTTGGAGGAATGGCCTTCTTAGAGGAGGCTGGATGGCACAAGCTTTTAATCCAGACTTGAGGCTAGAGGGCACACCTTTAATCTGGGCCACACCTTTGGTTGGAAGTGTATCACTGTGGGGGGCAGATCTTTTTCTCAAGCTTGCCTCAGTGTGACAGTCAGTTGACTTCCTGTAACCTGCAAGATGTAGGACACTCAGCTATTTCTCCAGCACTATGACTGCCTGCATGCTGCCATGCTCCCCACCACGATGGACTGAACCTCTGAACTGTAAGTGAGGCACAATTAAATGTTTCCTTAATAAGAGTGGCAGTGGTCATGGTGTCTCTTCTCAGCAATGAAAACCTTAAGACACCACCTTTTCTACAGGAGCCAATATTAGAAGCTTTGAACCTTACTGCCCCTTTTACACAAATATTTTAAACATATTAGGCCAGAAACAAAGATGGGCAGCAGCATGAAACTGTTGTACTAGTGGCATTTCTCTGCTGTAGCAACATGATGGTAACTCCTCAGTGCAGCCAGAAGGCCTTCCCCAGTGTGAGCTGACTAATTTAACGATCTTCCAAGTCAAAGAAAATAACTCCAAAGAAACTGAGGTATTATTCTGCATTAAAAATCACTTGTTCTAAATAATTTTATTATAATACTCAACTCACTGGTCCTGCTCACTTTCAGTATGAGGAAGGCTTGCTACTCTATTAACACAGAATTCATCAAGAATGATCAAATATATCTTTTGAAAATACAAAAGAAAGCATATTTCTTTCAGTCTGCTGAAGAACATTACTATTAAAAAAAGATAGAAGAAAAAGGAATTCTAAGTATGAATCTTAAAAATGGACCTAAAAAACCTAGCCTTTGCACTCAAATGAACAACTCTTCCCAAAATTTAAAATGTGAAAAGAGTTTATCTTTAGGGCTTTAGATTTAGGAATCAGTACATGTTGTAACAAAGAAACATGGCTTGGGACTTAACCTTTTTTTAAAGTAATTATGTAGTTTGATATCCACTCAGCATATAAAAACATACAGGTTAATCAGATATTCTTAGCCAGTTTAAAATATGAATCTCTGAGACATTTTAAACATGTACAGAATTACATTTAGAAGCCCAAACCCACTGTGCACTTGAACTGACACTTGATGTATATGGAAGTGAATTGAGGCTCGGGTGTGAAAGAAGCAGAAATCCATCCATAAATTATCTATGAAAGTGGTAAAGCAAATGAATTCTCAGTCCTCAATTATTTTTAGATATGTCAATTCCATAGCTTCATCCTGCACCATGAAACAACACACAGGAGACTTTCTAGATCCTACCTACATGTAAGGTGACACTCAAACACCATATTCTAGTTCATACCTGTGATCTCTTGTCCACCTGAGAAACTTTTAGTCTGCAGCATTTTAAGTATTGTATACCTTTTTTCCTCAAAAATTTCACCATCATCAAGTTATACTACCAGTAATTTTTTTTCTTAATTATGTCATCTTACATGGTAACTGGTTCATGCATGAAAATAAGAGCCAGTAAACATCATTTGCTTTCATGATTTAGGAAATTATTTTATGGTTCAGTATATTTTTAAAACACATTCAGAATTTGACCTGGGTCAGAAATAAAAATAATCCAGAGCTAGGAAAGAACAGAGAGATGGTTTCCAGCTTTCTCATGTTTCAAGAGAAAAAAAAAAAAACACTTAGAAGAATAATGATGGAACAAAGAACATTATCACAGATATCCATCCAGGTGTCTGTGTCCACTTTCAGCTTTTATAACATGGACACAATTTAAGTTTTGATTAACGTTTTATTCTATGCTTTTTATGTCTTTTTTCAAAACATAGGTCAATGTGCGCAGCTCCAAGCAATTGCTGCCAAAGTAAAAGCTTGAAGCAAAGTACCATTTCTCCCTTTCTGAGCATCAGCAACAGTAAATCATGTCAGTCTCTCAACTCCGGGCAGTTGGGTAAGAGATAAATCAACCACTTAGTAGATTTGAAAACTCGATTGTTGTTAAAGTCCGAATAGAATTTCTCCTTCCTGTAGCTTTTAGCCAACACCAGAAAGAGCATAGGATTAAACATGTAATGCCATTTCACATTGTTATTTCTGCTTCCACTTTGCTGTCACTCTGTTACATATTTCCCCCAACACTCTCCTATAAATACATTATCTTGTCAACCAAAATTCACAAATTTTCATCTCTCTTTTTAGCTTGTGGCACTGTGTGATGCCACCCATGTTGATAGCTATATGGTTCCAATCTACATCAAGCCTCAGACACGAAAGCCTGACACTTCTTACACATCGAGATAAACACTGCACTTCTTCAATCTCTTCAGGGAATATGTTCATCAAGTGCTATGATTTTTACATTTTTCTGTTTATAATATTAATAGCTATGAAATAAGACGTGTACTATTGAACTGTCAGGAATGATTTGTTACCAGATGTTAGCCTAATTTGCCAGCTGTCAAATTTTAATAATTTGTGCTTGCGTATAAAGTGACACTTAACTTTCATGGTAAATCAAGACATATAGCATAACTTACTTGAAATTGTAGAAGCTGAGGGAACACTTGTATGCTGCTTGATGATTTGCAGGACTTGAACTGAGCATGCAGCTTGCACATGGCATTTGGAATGCAATGTGTGTGACAGATTGAAAAGTTTATGTTTTATTTTATGAGTTTGAGTCGCTGCTGCATTGTGAGCAGAGCTGTGCAATTTACACTTCTTTAGAATGTCTCTGTTGGATGACAAGGTTGGAACTCACTTTTAAAGACATTCCAGTCTGCTGGTTGTGTGATGATATGCACCGGTAATCCCAGCATATTGGAGTCTGAGACAGGAGGATAGCCATTTGAAGGCCAGCTTGGGTTACATAGCAATCTCTAGACCCTGAAGGGAGAACAAGAGCATACCTTTTAAAATAACTGAACAAGGGCTAGGGAGATAAGTCAGTGTGTAAGCTGCTTGCCACACAAGAATGGTGGACCTGATTTGAGATGCCCAGCACTTAAAACGATTCTGTAGCCCCAGCACTTTGGCAGCAAAGGTGATATGATCCCTAGAGCAACTCTCTAGCCAGGCCTGCTGAATTTAAGAGCTCCAGGATCCATGAGAGATCCTGTCTCAAAAATAAGGTGGAAAGTAATAAAGGAAGACACTCATGGCCATTCCTCTGGCCTCCGTACGTGCAAAAGCACCGGCATGCACATACAGGAACAAATGTGTATGGATATACCACACAAAATCCAAAGCAAAACATCAACAGAATAAAGTTCATTTTCTTCTTTTGGTGGGGGGAGGGGGGGACAGGGGAATTATTTCCCTCACCATTCAACATAATCATTCATCACCAAAAGAAGTGAGTAAAGCAATGTAAACAGGAAAGGAACCTGGGGGCAGGAGCTGTTGAAGAAGCCATGGAGGGAGGCTGCTTACTGACTTGTTGCACATGGTTTGCTCAGCCTGCTTTATTATAAACCCAGGGATGGCATCACATCAATCACACTAAGAAAATGCACTACAGTATTGCCTACAGCCCGATTGTGTGTGTGTGTATGTGTGTGTGTATGTGTGTGTGTGTGTGTGTGTGTGTGTGTGTGTGTGTAGTTATTTTTGTTGTTGTTGTTAGCAACAAAATATAACATGGCCCTGGTCATGGTGTCTCTTCAAGGTAATAAAATCCTATCTAAGAATATTGCTGCCTGAAGGACCAGCCTCTAGTAGCATGGTGCTCAAATGGAAATTCATGGAGTCAGCATACTGAGACTTTTTTGTCTGAGGGGGTTTAAAAAAAAGACACACATTCTTTTGTTGGTTTTCTTCAGACCTTTTCCTTACTCTTCTTTTACATTCTCTTCTCATTTTCCTTATAATTTTCTTCTCTCATTCTTGATGTTTTCCTCCTAATTCTCACATTCTTGAGGTTTTCTTTCTCATTCTCTTGACTTTTTCCCCTTACATCTTATATACCTGAACAAAATCTTTCAAGCAATATAAAAATTACAATGTGGTTACATTCTGTTTTTCAAGTGAATGATTACAATGAATACAAGTAAAAAATAGCATGTTTTCCAAATCCCTTACATGATTAAATACTTATCTTTTACAGATGAAAAACAAATTATCCCCAAGAATCCACATACATTCACACCCAAGCAACTTGTTATAGATTAACAGTGTAAGCAAACAAGGTATTCTTAGTCATTTATTTTACTAGCAGGCTGCATTTTGTGGTTACAAAGAAAAAAACCAACCACTGTATTACTTATCTTGAAAGGTAATCTTATAAGGAATCTTAAAGGAATCACAAATCTAAACTTTTATGTATGAAGAAGAATCAGTCAGCTCTAATTTAAATATTTAGGGTACATACTCACTCATGATTTTTTTTTTTTCTATCAGGAGATTGAGGGCAGAAATTGGTATAAGAAATTAATCGTCATCTTTGTTCATCAACCAATTCTAGCAAGAAAGGCACATCAGCTAACAATAATTGGGCTGCTTTGTTCTTGCTCCCTGACCTTAAAAAATTCCTCATTCAACTGTGTGCCTTTGTAAAATTTTAGATTTGTATTCTTGGGTTTTTCACTTCAAAGCTATTTAACAAAAACAACTTAGTGTAACTTTAAGTTATTTTTAAAGCTTTGTTTCAGCTATGATGCACTCCAAAACCTGTGAACACATCTCCCAACATTAAGGTTAAAAGAATTTAAACTAGCTGGGCTCCTAGGATTCAAATTATTTTTCTTAATCATCAACCTAAGCCACAGTCTATATGGATCTTTAATAGAAACTCATGTGTTCTAGCTATGTGACACTCTCTTGTTTTATTTTTAATCATCAAAACTCTATTTAAACTAACATTATTATTATCAATTAGACAGTACAGATGAGGAAGAAATCATCTTCATAATAATACACAGGTAAAAATGCCCAATAGAACAGGATGTTTCCATGAGACAAACACACTACATTACAGGCAGTGGGGATATCCTCACACTCATTCATACCATGTCAGATACTAGAGAAAATGGTAGCAGCAAACATGTGAAGGCACAGCAGAAGTAAAGACAGTCTGGAGTCTGTGGTTTCAGGGACTTGCCTATCCAAGATTGATCCATCAGGGACTTTCCTCCTGGTGGGCTGACACCTCAAATTTCAATTGTCATCTGCTGCTTCTCTGAGATGGCCACCAGCATAAGAATCTATGATAAATAAAAAAAATCATGTTGAAGTTGGATAAGGTAACCCAACAAGGAGAAAAAATTCCCAAGAGAAGGCATAAGAATCAAAAACTCACTTGTTCACATATTCAGAAGTACCACAAACAGTAAGCTGAAAGCTATAATATATATGCAGAGGAGATGGTGCAGACCCATTCAAGCCAAGTGTTTCCTGATTGAGTCTCTGAATTCATATGATCTCGGCTCAGTTGATTTGTCGGGGCCTGATATCCTTCTGTCCTCCATCTTTTCTGTTGTTTACACTCTTTCCACCTTCTCTTTGGCTTCCTCAAGGTTCCTTGAACTCTGAGGAGAGATATTTAATGTATACATCCCATTTAGAGCTGTGTGTTCCAAGATTTTTCTTTCTCTCTCTCTGCATAATGTCTGGCTGTGTATCTCTGCATTTGTTCCCATCTGATGCAAGAGGAAGTTTCTCTGATGATGGCTGAATAAGACAGTAATCTATCAGTATAGCAGAATATCATCAGGAGTCATTATCACTATATTTTTTTTGACCAGTAGTATTGGGTTTTATCCTCAGTCTTTGGGCTATCTAGTCTCTGGTTCTTAGTCAACCAAGCAGTATCAGGTATGCATTCCATCTCATGATGGAGTGTTGTGAAATAAATTATGTATTTAACTATGTAAAGATGTGTTACATTTGTGTTGCAGAATAGTCATTTAACTATGTAAAGATATGTTGCTTTTGTTTATGCTGCATTTGTGTAACTATGTAAAGATATATTGCTGTTTCACCTTGCCTGCCTGAGGCACCTATTGGTCTAATAAAAAGCTGAATGGCCAATAGCTAGGCAGAGGAGGGATAAGCAGGGCTGTCAGGCAGAGAGAAAAGGTTTACATAGATGAGGTAATGATCCTTTGGGCAGCACATAGATTAATAGAAATGGGTTAATTTAAGTTTTAAAATAAGTTAGCTAGAAACAAGCCTAAGCTAAGGCCAAACATTCATGATTAATAATAAGTCTCTGTGTTGTGATTAATAATAAGTCTCTGTGTTGTGATTTAGGGGCAGTCCAAGAAAGCTTGTAACATTTGGTACTCAATGTGGTCATGTATTTCTGTGTAGGGCTAGGGAAAGTTGAAGAAGAATAAAGAAAGAAAGAAAGAAAGAAAGAAAGAAAGAAAGAAAGAAAGAAGTAGTGCTTTCTAGTAGCCTGGTACTCATAGGATACAGAGGCATGTCTCTACCATACAGCAAGCACTTGTGCAGCTGGCACATTAAGCAGAAAAAAAAAGCTAGGTAAAAATAATTGCCACAGTGAGGGCACCAACTTCCTAGAGCTAGGGAGGTTAAATGAAACTTCTTGTTAAATGCACCTCCCTGCTAAACACAGCTGTAGCTTGAGTTTTCCTGCCTGGCCCACAGTCAGGGCAAATCTCTCTCACCCACCAGTCCCACAGCCGCTCAAACCCGACCAAGTAAACACAGAGACTTATATTGGTTACAAACTGTATGGCCGTGGCAGGCTTCTTGCTAACTGTTCTTACAGCTTAAATTAATCCATTTCTATAAATCTATACCTTGCCACGTGGCTCATGGCTTACCGACATCTTCTTATGCTGTTTGTCATCATGGCGGCTGGCAGTGTCCCTCTCTCAGCCTTCCACTTCCCAGAATTCTTCTCCTTGTCCCGCCTATACTTCCTGCCTAGCCAATGACCAATCAGTGATTTATTTACTGACCAATCAGCAACACACTTGACATACAGACCATCCCACAGCACACAGCTCTTGCACAGGCCTGTGCGGCATAAAGCTCGGCTCTCATGTACTCAAGCAGGGTGAAACCAGATGCCAGTGCAAAACCACACTAAGAGTTTAAGATTTGGCTCACATTTGTCAGAGAATGCTACAGGTGCACAGTAAAGCAGGTCCAGACCAAAAAAAAAATCCCTAACATGTTACAATAAGTTTAAAAATGGACATACATGCTTAAGAAAGAAAAGGAAATACAGACAGTTACAAGAAAAAAAGTAAATAGTTTAAAAATAGTAAAGTTTTTAAGGAGAATACAGTAATAGAAAAGAAAAAATAGAATAAAGATGAGAAATACACAAGAAGTCTGGATCCTGTATGTTGACTTTGAATTTTTTGAATGCTGATGAGCAAATGACAGCTGCTGAGAGACACTGGATTGTAAAAGGGACTGCTGAATTAAATAAGCCTAGACACTTTAGAAATGTTTTAACTTTAAAATGGGATCCAGAAAATGTATTGTGTTGGGGGAGAGGTTAGACTTTTCTTTCCACAGGAAACAAAAGGCTGTGGATTCCTTCAAGGTTAACAGAGATCATGTTTTACTGGGGAGACCTCCTGAAAATCTTGACTACAGACGTAAAGAAATAAACCAAGAAAAGCTACAAGACAGGTGATGTACATACTGATTTCTCAGCATTAGAACACTTCTAAGACTGGATAACAAATGTTACAAATAGTTTTCTAAGGACTTGACCATTATATCAATTTTGTCAGGGTCCCCTAAGGATGCCATCACCCTCAGATAGTAGAAAGCAGTCTAGAGAACTCAATGCCCACATTCCTGAGAGGCTTGGGGAGTTGGTTTTGGTCATTCGTGTTTGTCATTGTTTAGGGGATGTATAGAAATATAGGATAAAAAGAAAACTATTAACCTCAAATATTATATTTTGATATAGATTTTGGCATATTGATACAAATTTAAAGTAATTTTTATTATCTGTATGTATGTTTCTATGCAGCTCTTTAAAAAAATAATGTATAATTAAGAAATGCAGGTTAATAGTTACCATCTATAATAATCAAACTTGCCAGCATATTAAATATATTTTCTAAGTTAAACAGATATATTTTAGATAGACAGGAGATCCTCAAATGCTTCAGAGACCTACACAATATGGTATTTAAGATGTTTAATAACCTAAGGCTTTTTATGATAATGAGACACTTTTACTCTTGGCAGCACAAATCTACTTCATAAAAGGATGATGGGCATTGAAGAACCTCCTTATGGAGTTTGCTTTCATTGAGATTTAAGCTTGCCATTTTGGGAAGAAATTGTCCTTGCCTTGATTGCTGACAATATACCATCCAAACTGGACATGCAGGATACAAAGGAGAGGAATTTTGAACTTTGCCAAAAAAAAGGCAGAACAGTTCTTCAAAGTCCCTGCTTCGTAAAAAAGTCTGCTAGATACTCTAGGTCCGTAGGCCACAGACAGATGTCTCAATGTAATAGAAGAAATTTGGGTGACTGTCTAGGCAGCAAGATGTCTCTGTAGTTTCTATAGTTTTGGAAGTGGCTTGCACTGTACTTCCTGTTTATTCGGATAATATATCCTTCTGAGTCTTTGATGGAGATGAAGACAAGATAGTCATAGTTACAGTTTTCCTCAGTTATGATAGAAGATAAATTAGGTACAAAATTTGGACTCACAAAGATAAGACAGATAATAGAATATTTTCTTTGAATTTCCCAAATACATATGAACTGGATATTATAAATGTAATTCTTATGTGATAATTGTTGTATTTTTATAGTTTTAACATGCTAAAATTAAAATCTTTCCTTTTTGTTTAGACAAAAGGAGGAAATGTTTTAGAATAAAATATTTGTTTAACTATGTAAAGATGTATTGTATTTGTTTGTAATGCAGAATAATTGTTTAACAATGTAAAGATGTGTTGCTTTGGTTTATGCTGCATTTGTTTAACTATGTGAAGATGTGTTGTGTTTCACCTTGCCTGTCTAAGGCACTTATTGGTCTAATAAAAAGCTGAATTGCCAATAGCTAGGTAGAGTACGCATAGGCAGGGTTGGCAGGCAGAGAGAAAAGGGAAATTGGCCGTCTTGCCAGAGACCAGCCAGATAGACACAGAGAAATCAGGAAAGCAGGAAGGACAGTATGAAGATGAGGTTACTGACCCTCAGAGAGAAGGTAAATAACACTCAGGGAAGCATATAGATTAATAGAAATGGATTAATCTAAGTTTAAAAAATAAAGCTAGCTAGAAACAAGCCTAAGCTAAGGCCAAGCATTCATAATTAATGATAAGTCTCCACATCATGATTTGGGGGCTGGTGGTCTAAGAATGCCTGCTACAGTGGGGGCCTTAATTCAAATCAGACATTGGTTGGCTACTCTCACAAGCCTTATGCCACCATTGTACTAGAGTATTTTACAGGAAGGACATCATGGTAGATCAAAGGGTTTTTGGTTGAGTTGGCATTTAAATTTCTTCCTTTGCATGTAGGCACCAGATTGACATCTCCATGTTCAGTGAGCAGTGTGGATGCTTTCTTCAGCAATGGGGCCTTGTCAATTTGTAGAAAGAACCCTATTGTCTTGGCAAGAACCTGGGTTGTTTGGGGATTTTCATAGGACCACTTTAACTAACAATTCAACTGAAAGTGACCTTGTCCCAGTACTAGAAGCTTTGTTTGGTGGCAAGAGACGGCAAGTTGGTGTTTGATCTGCTCTATTATTTGGAGACTTCACTAAGATTGTGTTCATACATTTTAAGGAATTTTCACTGCATTAGGTTTTCATACCAGCCCCAAAATTTCTCTCAATTCTTGCTGTCCCTCCCCACATTCCCTCCCTCATCCCTAACTTTCATCCCCACCTAATCCTCCTATTCCCATCCCCCAGTCTACCCACAAAATCTATTTTATTTCACCTCCCAGGATCTATTTTGTAGATACTCATGGATGGCATTCTGATGAATACTTTGGACAAGATATTTGTCTTTATTTAGGAAGTAAATTTCTTTGTAAAAACACATATTCAAAAAAATTTCTAATGTACAGTTTTTAAAATAAAATATGCAATATAAATACATGACATAATATTCATAATAATTTATAGAATCTTTACTTTTTCTTATATGTTAAACACATGAAAGAAAAAAATTAAAAAAACACATGAAAGAATGACTAATTCAATATCTACCTAATATCAACTTCTGGAAAAACATTTTTCTGAGTATTGAGCTGAAATAATAGACTTAACCATATAGGAGATAAATGATTGCCATAATTTTCATGCTCAGGTTCCATTACTATTAAATAAAAGCAAAAATACAATTATATTTGTAAAAAGTATTAATTTAAAAATTACTGGACTTGACAATCCTATAGTCTTGTTCTATATAACAACATATATAACAATGGTAGAGGTAGTTGTACATAATATGCCTGAGCAAATAACTTATCTCTCACTATATTATAAAAATATTGAGACTTCTATTGCTTATTACTGTTTCCTTAATTTGTGTCTTGCAGGGAATTTATTCATTTTCTTTATGTTATAAAATTTGTTGTCACAAAGTGCAAAAAAATCATTCCTGTGTGATCTTTTCATTTCTGTATTTTTTAGAATCACGTATCTGCCTTATTTAAGGACTGTATCCATCTGAATCTTCCTTTCCTTGATTACTAAAGCCAACAGATGGTCTGCTGGATCATTTCAATAAATGTTTGCTTTTCTTTAGACTATTATTTTTATGCTATATTTCATTTTATTCCAATAGTTTTTCCTGTGCTAGTTTCTCATTTATCTTGTATTTCATTATATAATCTAAGTTGGAGTATTAGCTTATCAATTTAAAGTGCATTTTAATTTTTATTCTGTGGGTATGGATATTTTGCCTGCTTTATGCCTGTGCACCACATGAATGTAGTTCCTAGAAGAGCCAGAAGAGGATGTCAGATTCCTAAACTGAAGTTAGCACACAGTTATAAGAGATGCTATGTGGGTGCTGGATGTTGAACCTGGGACCCCAGGAAAATCACCCTGTGTTCTTAAATTTTGAGCCATCTCTCCAATCTAAGGTGCTTTTATATAAAAATAAATGATTAATCTAATACTACAGATTTTATCTTAAAGGCTGTTCTCTGTAACCCATCAGTTTTGAGTGTGTTATCATTTTGATTAGCCAGAATATACTTCCCCTGGTATTTATCTTTGGATCACTGTTTCTTGAGAAATATAATATTGAACTTCCACATTCTTGTATGTCTCTTAACTTTTCTTTTGTGCTGATTTATAATTTTATCATATGCTAACAGAGATCATCCTTTGCATTAGTCTGATAATGACACAAATTGATTAAGTTTATGATCTACCCATAGTCTACCTACACTTGGGAATTACATTTTCATTCTTAATGCATGGAGTGCTCAACAGCTGGCATTTAAGCCTGTTTGAAACTAAAAAATACATGTGTCTGATGGTTCTACCTATTACTATAAGTGGAATATTGAAACTAAATATTGTAATTATTCTTTCAGCTTTTGCTTAATATACTTTAAGGGTTTTGTTAATATAGCTGTATATTACTATAATTATACAATAATTTTTCCATATAATTTCCACTGATGCTTATAGCATGGATCTTAGAAGGTCTTATCAATAAAAACAAACCTGGAGCCAGGGATTGGGGTGAACACTGGAAGATCAGAGAAGCAGAACAAACCACAGCCACCTCACCTTGCCAATTCCTCAGCTGATCCTGTTTCCTCAGACTGGAAGCCTCTAAGTCCTCATCCAGAATGAATCTCAGCTGAACTGCTACTAAAAGCCTAAAAGCTTAACCAGCTTTAGTTCCTGGTCCTCATACCTTATATCCCTTCCTGACATCACTTTCTGGGATTAAAGGCATAAATCACCATGCCTAGCTGTTCCAGTGTGGCTTTGAATTCACAGAGATCCAGACGGATCTCTGCCTCTGGAATGCTAGGATTAAAGGCGTGTGTGGCACCATTTTCTGGCCTCTATATCTAGTGGCTGTTCTGTTCTCTGACCCCAGATAAGTTTATTAGGGTGCACAATATTTTGGGTAACACAATATCACCACAGATGCTATTCCAGACATCCCACAATTATTTTGAAAACTTTTAATTGTTTCTGTGCTTTCTTTAACAGCAAATCTTCTCTTCAGATCCTCTTTCCGCTTCTTTGTCTCCTTCTCAAGGCCTCCAAGGTCTCCACTATTCCTGTTTGCTAAGTTTTATCTTATATGTTTGTTACTTTTTCTTTATTACTTATTCCAGATTTCAATTGTTTATACCACCAGAACACACACACACACACACACACACACACACACACACACACACACACTAAATCATTTTATTGCATTACTCTACTGAATTCTTCTATCTCCTGGGTGGCAGTAAATTTGGTGAGAAATTATTCTCAAATGTTTAGTTCTCTAGGAGTATTTCAAATGGTAGATTTACAATCTTTGTAAACAGCCCAGAGGTTTGCCTCTGAGGGGAAAGTTTCTCTCGATTGTTTTCATGTATAGCAGGCATACTTTGTCATTTCCTTGCATGATTCATGGTTTTTAACAAAACCTGGATCATTTAAGTAATATAAAATAGAAAATTCTGTAGTAATATTTGTTCCCTTCATCAGAGTTTCTTATTATCATTTATATCTATTGTTTGAAAGTTAACTTTCCTGCACTAATTCGTAAAAAATCTGTACTCTTTTTGACATGTGTTTTCAAAGATATCAGCTTAGTATAGTGCTCAACACGTAAGTGGACAGAGGTTCCCTTGAATGCACAGGACCAATAAGTTCACTACCACCCTCCCAGTGCCCTTTATGATTTCCCTTTAAAGCTGAGGCAACCTATTTTTTTGTTTTACCTCCCCCCACCTGCTTGCTCAGAGCCTCAAGCTCAGATAGTAAGAGTCTACACTGTTATAGTTGTTTTCTGGGCATGTGCACCATCTTAGTTGTGGGCTGGCCTCACTAGACTTAAGGGAATTTAACGTTTCTATGAACTTGTCAGAGAGTTTCTTTCCATAATTTATTTTGCCGTTTGAGTTTCCGATAAGCTTTTGGTTTGTGCCTGTCTTTAGAGCACTTCAAGGTGGCTACAAGGCTTCTTATTCTTTTTGATAAATGTGCCAGTAAAAAAAAATCATGTAGACTTACTGAGTTCTGAATCCAGTTAAGTAAAAACAAACTCTGAATAGTGGTTTCCAGGGAACTACAGAGCAATACAGATAGTAACAGAGTTTGAGTGACAGGGCTTTGAGGAGACTCTCAAATATTTAACCCTTCCCCTGACTCGTGGAGTATAGTTTTGATGGCAATAACTACAAGGTTGTTCATTTTACAGGAAAATCAATGAACACAGGACATCAGAATCAGAACAAGATGAGCTAATAGCCACAAAACTCACAGATATTGTTATCAGATCATCAGGGTTAATTCCTGGGCTAATGAATGGTTAATTCCCCAATAAGTTTTGCCTACCCCTCCACATTGTGCCTACTAATGAAACAAGAAATGGGCAAGCAATGATAGGAGATTTATTCAGAGTGGCTACTTGGGAATTGAAACAACAAAAACAGGTGCACTGACTCACAAGTCTACCTTGCAGGTAGTGACATGAGTTTCAAGTTTAAGTAGAGGACAAGAGGTATTCATTATAGACATTCCTGATAAAAGTGCAAGTCTCATCAATATTTGAGGTCCAGTCTTCCCTGAAAGGTTCTGGGGT